>NW_027109179.1:976880-990010 GCF_000696795.3 Halyomorpha halys
ATATTACACACAGTCAATCAACAATCTTCCAAAAATAAGAATATTCGATTTTATAGGAATAAGCCGAAACCACCAGATCCTTCCCGATTGCATTACGGCTGCGTTATCTTTTTTATTCTTGGCAGAGACGAAATTTGTATTCGTTATTGTCACTTTAAGAAATCCTGAAATACGAATTTATTTTACAAAAAAAAATTCTATAATTTTCGTGTTCCTTGGTGATTTTCAGTTGTTTTTCGAAAATTAAAAAAAATATCTATAATTTCAACTCGAACCAACCAATATACACAAAATTGGGGGACGTATATTGAGTGCTAATATGCGGGCATCGCACTAGTTTTTTTTTTTTTTTTTGGATATGTCTTCCAGTGAAGACCATTCATTTCGTCACCAGAAGGGGAATGTCAAGAATTCATTTCTTGTGGCCTCTGTGAAATAAGTATTAACTGAATCAGGTAGGAATCGAACCCAAAACCTCCTGTACCAGGCACTCAAGGACCCTCGCCCCTTGGTGATCGGCCATCACAATCTCTTATCCTTTTTCTGCCATCTCGTATCTTAATAAGTTCTATATTGCATCAACTCAGCTAAATTTTCATTATTTATTATTAATAGCAGGAGATGGTGCTTACTTGCTTTTTTTTAGCAATTTTTAATTAGCTCTTGCCATCGTTGAGGTACTTAAGAGGAGTGAAGTAGGGTTTTTTCCAGGATTCAATTAATTTTTTTATATTTTTGGTTAGGAAATTCTTAATTCTTCATCATTATTAAAATTATGCTTGGGTCATAGAATTTTATTATTCATTTTCAAGGAAAACCAATAATACTTTTATTTATTTTTTCCAGGAATATCCTTATTACCTCTTACTTCCTTACTGAGTATATATTGAACGACGTTCCTTACAAACGTTCCACTATCCAGGGCATGTACAAATTATTATAATATAATTTTAACTATTCATAATTATATCAATATATTATATATTTTGGTGATTATGACTAAATCAATTAAGAAAATCATATTATTTGTAGCATTTTTATATATTTACATTTATTATTTTATGTCTTATATTACTCTCATTTTAAGGGATTTTCCCAGTTAAAAACATAATATAATTAATATTCTTGAAATTAATAATGTTGTAACTTTAATATTGCATAGGTATAATTTAAAATTAAGCCAGTTTATATGAAAATACGTTATATTAAATATTATAGTACAATAATATCAACTTCAGAGCTATTGATTATAATATATTTTATAACTGGGACAAATTCCTAAAAATAATAGTGAACAGTTTACATTTTATTTATCAATTTATTGAGTGATTATAGTATATATAATGGTATATATACAAAATATTAAATTAAATCAAACAATAAGTGAAGAATTGATAACACAAATTGATTATTTAACAAACAATCAGACTGGGGTACAATTATAATTGCCAACCAATTACTGTAACTTGGATTTGTATAAATACAATTGCATTGTAATTGGTAATTGCATGTACTTGACGAACAGCTGTAATGATATTTGTGTTCCGCTTTTACAATTACTAGTTGGGTAAAAGGAATTGCTAATTATGATTTTAAGTAATTTCGATTTTATTTATAGAATTTCAAGTAATTTTAATGGAATTATATGTAGTTTTAATAACAAATAAACCTGTTTATTCAATCTACAATTTAAATTGAAGAGAAAACTTCTTTAATTTCAATTACTTTACACAATTACAGTAATCGTAGTAGTTTCTTACAATCACTTTTCTGTAATTGTTCTTCAAAACCATTTTTTTTTAATGTTTTAGACCATCATAGTGTAATTATTGTTCAACTTTGCTCATGGAATTTGAAGACATAATTAAATACTCATGTAATAGATACTGACCAATTCTACTTTTAATGTAATAATTTATATAAGAACTGAACTATGGACCGAAACCGAAGTTGGAGTTTGTCGAAAACTTTATCCCTAATATATAAAGAAAGAAAGCAAGAGAGTACGGTTTTTCCTTGAAAATAACTAAATAAGTAATTTTTATCGAAGTGCATTGATCTTTAATCAGTTTCCTAGTCAGTCATTTTGGATAAGTAATTAAAAAGTCGAAAGAATGTTCATTCTAAATGTGATAAAAACTGGTCAAATATTTGGAACTACTTGAGAAGTAAATGCTGATAACAGACAGCTATAAAATCTATAACACCCTCCAAAGGACTTCTTTACAATGCATCAGTAACTGTCCTTAGAAAGAAGTTCTGAAGTAAGACTCTATTATTGGACAAGAGGACAGTGAGGAGTGGTGCTGAATAACGGTAGCACGCCTGACCAGGTCCTGCTGGAGGGTCACCATTCCTTGTCATCGAGTCCTTCAGGTGGACCTCCCTATCAACAGGATTTGTCAGCTTATTTATTTAAACTAAGATGAGCTCCAGTCACCTGAATCAGGTTATTCATTTGTTTAAACTGTTCAATATTCATCAAACAATAATTCATTTACCCAGACTACTATATACGTTCTTAGAGCATGTTCGATTATGTTATATCATGAACTATCAGTAATTAACCCGGGAGGTGTACTTTCCTTTTTTGACCCCTAAGAGATGTCCCATGAGCATTTATTTCACGGTTCACGATTTGTTCTATTTATTTCTATATAATTGGGTGTGATGACGACAAAAATCTTTACGATTACTTTCAATACAATTTGAAATTGAAATTGTAAATTGTAACTCAGGGGCTGAAGAATCCAGATTTCGTAAAACATCTAATAGCTTCTTGCTTCGATTCATGATTTTTAAAAATAAACGTAGGAGGTGTGTAGGTTAGCAAAACGCTCACGTAAGGGGGGGGGGGGAATATGTCACGTTAGGAATGTACTGTCTTGCCGTTTCGAGAGGGCCTGAGCAAAACTGAATTTAGTACAGGTCGGGAGATAAAAGAGGTAGTAACATAAACAAGCGGCAATAACAACATCAAAGGATTAACGGAAGGTAGGCCAAAGCGTAAACAAGCGGCAATAACAACATCAAAGGATTAACGGAAGGTAGGCCAAAGCATAAACAAGCGGCAATAACAACATCAAAGGATTAACGGAAGGTAGGCCAAAGCATAAACAAAAGAGATGGAATACTAAGACATTATAAAGGTTTATTTCTCAATATGAACAAAATGCTTATGGCTACACCTCTCCCGGGTTTATTAGGGTATGTGAATTTTGTTCACCAAAACTAAATAGTGTTCATTGTCAGCAACCTCAACTTCTCAGCTAAATCCGCTTATTCCAGGCTGATAAGACTGGTAACTTCAATTCTGACTGTTACAACACTTCCTAGTCGAATTTTTGATTAATTACCAAAGACTCATTTACATGACAATAATAAGGCCTATTTGGTCTTATTGGATTTTGGGGCTCCACAAAACCATCTAAATCCTCTCTTACCCACTCTTTGCAATCCTCCGTACTTCGTAACAAATAAAATCATCCATAATTGCCTCCGTGGTCCCTCTCATTAGGCCATTTTGACCAAACTTAGATTGCATTCCTTCTAGTACAAGAGTCGGGAAGAAAAGAAAGGCAGTTATCTCACCCCAATTTTTGATTACTTTAATGAAAACTAAGTATAATTACTAGTCAAAATTTATGAATCTGCCAAGAATAGGTAGAGGGAATAAAAATGGCGGGTGTTTCAAAACCTTAAAAAAACACTAATTTTTCATTCCGAGCTCTATATCTCAAAAACTACCAACAACACTAGAAAATCCAAGAGAACATTATTTAAAGAAGAGTAAATTGTCTGAAATATTAGCCCTAAAAGACCTATTTACGTCCAATAGTTCTCGAGATACAGCTTTTTAAATAACAAAATTTCTTAAAAATCTGCTGAAAGATTAGTAGTTAGTTAATTTATTTTGAGAATTGTAGAACTCAGGAACTATGTGACGTACAGGTGTCTATTAGCACTCAAATTAAAGCTAGTTTAATGGACTATAAAAAGGTTTATGAGCTTTATCTTTGTAGGAATAGTAGTTTTCATGATATTTGCTAAAATAAATTGGTTAATAGTTGTTCGGACAATAAGTTTGATTTATGAAAAACTTCATTTCAGAAACCATTGGATGTACAGATCTCTGCCAGCGCTCAAATTAAAGCTAGTTAAATTGACTACAAAATAGTTAAGTATGCTTATCTTTGTAGGAGTAGTAGTTTTTATGATAATTGAAAAAATAAACTCACAAAATGTTAATTTCTAGTTGTTCGTATAAAATGTTAGATTTTTGAAAAATATACCTCTAGATCCATAAGACGCACATATGTCTGCCAACACTCAAAATAAAGGAAATTTAACTTAATATAAAGTAGTTTATGACACTCATCTTCATAGAGGTTGTAGTTTTTATGATATTCACATATGAATATGAATTTGGCAAATGAAAATTTGTCCGAACAACTATAAATCAATTTATTTTAGCACATTTCATGTAAACTATAACTCCTACGAAGATAAACATCATAAACTACTTTATATCGCTCATTAAACTAGCTTTAATTCTAGTGATAATAGAGATCTGTACGTTAAATGGTTTTTGAGATATGAATTTTTCAAAATAAATTCAGTAACTATTGATCTTTCAGTACGTCCCATACAAATTTTTTATGAAATGTTGCTTTTTAAAAAGCTATATATCGAAAACTATTTAACGTAAATAACTCTATTAGGGCTCATATTTAAGAAAATTTACTCTTCTTTAAATGACGTTCTCTTAGATTTTCTTGTGTTGTTCCTACTTTTTAAGATATAGAGCTCCGAATGAAAAATTATTTTTTTTTTATCGCTTTGAAACAGCCGCCATTTTTTTATTCTCCCTCCCTATACTTGGCAGACACATCAATTTTTACTATTAATTATACATAGTTTTCATTAAAGTAATCAAAAATTGGGGTGAGATAACTGCATTTTTTCTCCTCTTGGGCTCTTGTACTATTTGATGATAGACATCATAACCACCCAAAATCCACTTGATTTTAACCTTAATTCCTTCTCAATTACTATACTCAATTACATTCTCCTAGGTGTCTGAAAAGAAGATGACCTCCAGTCTTTCTACACTCAAAATGTTATTGGAGCTCCACCAATGGGAAAATTCTTTATAAGTCTGTATCATACATTCCTACTATAATTCACAGTATATTTACCAGTTGCTATATTATCCTATACTATATTACCACCAATTTTTTAGTTAATTCAATTGTAAATTTCAACAAACAAATATATGTCGAAATATGATTTTTTAAAGGGTTTTGATTTGTCTAATATATTTTTCTAATATAACTTAAGATTTTTCAACTCAAAACCAATTTGTTCGAAAATATCAAATCTTTGGACAAGCCCAAAGCGAAATAAACCAGTGAAAATTAACAATATTTTTAGAAATACTCAGTAGAATATAAGACAATGAATTTTCGTAGTACAATTTTAGGAATATGATGAAAGCTCGTCTATTTTATCATATTTTTAACGATTTACCTGAATATACGTTGCGAAGATACTTAATATGACAAACCACATGATTTTTCCGTAGTGCAGTTTTGAATAATCCTACATTTTTCTGCTAATTTCTACGTTGGAATTACGTTGTTAGACAAACGGATGCAATAAATAGCTCTCTTCATAGAAAAATAAAAGAGATTTAACTCTAAATTATAAATCTTTTAATTATTGTTGCTTATAACTTTCTTTCCCTAAGCTATTGAGTTAAGTCATGTCTTGTATAGAGCGTTTATTGTAGAGAGGGCTAGCTTTTGTCTTGTTAATGGTTTTTAATTTGGTAGAGAAACGTATGTAATATTATTTTTATTTTACAGTTCAGTAGTTTATAAAATAATGCTAAATCCACATCCCAGATTCTGTCGTCTACTGCACAATCTTTTGAAATTGTTGTTTGAAGGTTAGAAAGGTCTGTGTGAACTGATACCGAAAACTGAGACAGCCATCGGATAGAGCCAGCTAGGTTTTGTATTTCCACCGTCCAGGGGTTACTGGCTTCTTCAAGGTTCTTCTTGTATATATCCTTTTTTTTTTTTTTAATTATGTTTTTACATTTCTACCTATACCGAGTCTGCTAAATAGTGTTAATTATACCCACATGAATGCATGTTCCGAGCTCTTAAAGTATAGTAAGCGCATTATTTGTTTTAATATATTTTTTTGAATTATTAGGGGAGTTTAAGTTACAAAGTAAAGATTTGTGTATGAAATAAAAAAAACAAAGAAAAATCAATCAAACACAAAAAATAGAAGTATATAAATTAAAATAAATAAAACAAAAATTTAAACAAACATAGGAAAGTAGAGTCTTAAAAACAAACAGATAGAGCCTAAAAATGGTTATCCTCCATGCAGAGTCCTGCTACAAGGAGAAGCATTTGAAGTAAGAACAGGCCTGAGATAGGGAGATGGACTCTCGCCAATACTTTTGAACTTATCCCTAGAAAAGGTAATTAGAAGAACGTCACGGAAATATAGTAGCGTGCCTGTCGAAATGAAACATAAGATTCTAGTGTACGCGGACGACGTCGCGGTCCTAACAAGTAACCAAGAAGATATTGAAACACTTGAAAAGACGTAAGAGAAGCAGTAGAAAGCACGTAAATGAAAATTAAATAAAATACTAAAATGAAAGCCGAAAAATTTATTCTAGCGACACGGTCTGCGTGGATGACAAATCATTTTCGAAAGTAAACAGTTTCAAATACCTCGGCTTCACTACAACCCCATGAGATAAAGCAGACTATAACACTGTGCGAGCAGAACCTTCTCCTTTTTTATCGAAAATACTGAAATCCTAAAAGCTGGTATAGCTGGCCAAAAATCTAGTTACTCTATATTTTTATTTTGTTTATTTAATACCAGATCAGCCTGGTGGGCATGGTTTACATACCACTCGAAAACCTAATTGGACATTATTTAAAGTAGAGTCAATTTGCTAAAATATGAGCCCTAATAAAGCTATTTATGTTCTATATTACCTGAGATACATTTTTTTTAAAAGCAACATTTCATGAAATTGACTGAAAACGTTAGTGAATTTATTTTGAGATATCTTTCTCAAAAACCATTCGACGTACAGATACCTGTTAGCACTCAAATTAAAGTTAGTTTACTGTACTATAAAATAGTAGATGACGTTTATCTTTGTAAGATAGTAGTGTTTATGATATTTGCTAAAATAAATTATTATATAGTAATACGGACAAAATAACAGTTGTATCCTTATGCGAATATCATAAGAACTACTACCTATTCAAAGATACTTAAGTAAGTTAACGTACCTTTATTTTGAGTGCTGACAGACAATCGTACGTTCCTGAGATAATCAAAAATTTTATCCAAACAACTAGAAATTAAAATTTTGTTTATTTATTTTAGCAAATATCATAGAAACTACTACTCTTACGAAAATAAATGTCTAAAAATACTTTATAGTACATTTAAATAATTTTAACTTGAGTGCTAATTGACATCTGTACCTCGGAGAATTATTGAGATATAGATTTCTAAAAATAAATTCACTTCTGATTTCTTAGTGCATTTAAAAAGCTATACCTCGGGAAGCATAAGTAACCTCCGTT
Source organism: Halyomorpha halys (assembly GCF_000696795.3). NCBI lineage: Eukaryota > Metazoa > Arthropoda > Insecta > Hemiptera > Pentatomidae > Halyomorpha > Halyomorpha halys. The sequence goes on from NW_027109179.1 coordinate 984,515, forward strand.
AGGACTCATATTTTAGCAGATTTACTCTACTTTAAATAATGTTCTATTAGGTTTTCTAGTGTTGTCGGTAATACATGTGACAAAGAACGTAAAATGCTCGTTAGATTGCAGAAATCTTCAAATGTGTTTCAGAATAAACAAATATCGATCAAACAATTTCAGATTTATGCTCATTGTCAAGGTGACATTTTGTCGTTGTCAGTGCGAGGTGCGTATTTAACATCAAAAATACCCATACGAAATTCACAAAACCAAAATTGCGCGTAATAAGCTGTAACAGTATCGGGACCATAAACCGCCTGGCTTGCATTTTCGCCTTTATCTAAGAAAAACTGTAAAATGTTACGAATTTTCTCTTTGTTGACTTCCATCTTTAACACCCTGTAACTCACAACTGAATGAACCAAAAAAAATAACCAGCAAATGAGTTTTTTTAGTGCGAAACGTCACCTTGACAACGAGCATAAACTGAAATTGTTTGATTGATACTTTACGAGATATCGATTGCTACCTGTCTAGCTGTCTTCCGAAAAAATAATGGATGCATATCTATATTCTATATGTAGATCTCATACATAGATGATAGGCAATCTCCTTATCAATGGCTTGTAGATGATCAAACGATAGAAATATTATATTAATCCATTGTTTACTATCAAAATCAAATATTCAAAATAATCATATGTCCATGTTCCAATGTTATAACTCATTAATCCACAATCATTAATTTCTATATTTAGAAAATATAGTTGTTTTTTTTTATTCATTTAGAGAATTACATCAAATATGGTCTGACCAGGTGGCAGCATCCGGTGCCAAAAAAAACTCATAAAAATGATAGAGATAAGTGAAATTTATTACTTACAATTTTGACTATTGAGGCATTGTAGAAGCTACTACAATTTATAAGCTAGATCAGAACAATATTATTTATCTCTAGTTATAAAAATAATAATTCAATTAACAAATACTAAAATGAAAATAAAGTAAAAAGTAAAATAAAATACTAATTAAAAAAAATTAAATTAAATAAAAAAATAATAACTGAAAGGACTTTGAAGTGAAATATAATACTGCAAATTTACAATTAGTGAATTATTATAATAATGACAATAAAACGAGATGATACAAGAATACGATAAAAAAGGATCTAGTAATATCTAAATAAATAATAACTAAGCACACTCATATATAGCTAATTTCAATCGTAATATAATGAATAATTATTTGGAGTTAAGAAGAAATACAGGCAGATATGTTCATTTGTTGAATCAAAATCAGTTCTTAGGAATTATAGAAGTAAGAAAGTACTGAGTCAAATAATTCTTTTTTGGTTTTCTTTGTGCTTGATTTATTTATTAGTTCCTCTTAGGTAAGGGATTGAACGAATATGGTCCCATATAGTTTGAAGTACGTTTACCAAATATATTGTTATAGGGTGGTTCGATAAATTTTTTTTTTTTATTTATTTGTTGATATTTACAACTGTATAAAAAAATACAACCAGTAAATTTGATCATAATGACATATGATATGATACAAGATGTAGAGAAACTACCCAGTAGTAGAACTCTAAAACAGTTTACAATATAAGGTCACGAGGCCATCTTCTTTTCAGGCGCCTTGGAGGATTGCCAGGAATGGAAGAGGAAGCAAGGTTAGAAACGAGTGGGTTTGGGTGGTTAGGGAGTTTATTATGGAAGGAATAATATCGGGTTCGGGCTAGATCGGTTACATAAGGAACATTTAGGTCTTTATGGATGGTTTTATTAGTAACAAAATAAGGAGCATTGAGGATTTTGGATTGTAAAGATTGGATACGAGAGGAATTCGAAGGTTTAGTGGAGCCCCAAAGCTCAACTCCGTATATCCAGATGGGCCTTATTATTGTCATGTAGATCAGTCTTTTGTAATGAGTTGGAAGTTTAGACCGTTTGTCTAGTAAGTGCTGTAGTAGTCGGAATCTGCGTGCAGTTTCCTGTCTTTTCAGTCTTGTGTGAGGATTCCAGGTTAGTCGTTTGTCAAGATGAAGTCCAAGATAACGAATCTGTTCTACAGGGGTAAGAGCCACATTATTAAAGTATACTGTAGGGCAGTCGGCAGGTTTACGACGAAGAGTAAATGTGATTTGTTGGGATTTATCTTTATCCTCCAATTTCGACACCATTCTTCGAGGATTGTGATATGGGACTGGAGAGTTTGGGATGCAATCAAAGGGTTATTACTAACTGTGAGCACACATGTGTCATCAGCATACGTGGTAAGGATAGTGTTAGGAGTTGTTGGTATGTCAGCTGTATAGATGGTGTAGAGGATGGGACCGAGAATACTACCTTGAGGAACACCAGCGGATTGAAAATAGAGGGATGAATAGGAACCATTGTGGTTTACTTGGAATAATCTATTAGTAAGAAAGGAACGGATGATGAGAAAATATGTAGGAGACAAGAATTTACGGAGTTTGTAAAGCAGTCCCGGGTTCGATAAATTAATTTTTTTTTCTGATGTATTTTAGATTCTGCAGCACACTTTTCTAAATAAATTACTATCTAAAAATTTAAAGGTATTTTTTTAAAAATAAATTTTTTTATAAGGTAAGGTACCAACAATTTTTATACTTTCTGCTTTCTTACTGCGGTGCGTTATTGTTCTTACTGTTGGATGCTGTAGATTTACAAGTTTTGATAAATGACTATCAGCACTGACACCACAACATTCGATCCCATATCGATATATCGATTCAAATAATGATTTGTACACCATTATTAAAGCTTCTCTGTTAATTACGAATTGGAGGGAATAAATTTTATATGATCATACCCTTCATCTCTTTAAAACATTTGTTATGTGGAGTTCCCAAGAAAAAGCATTATCTACAGTAACACTTAGATATATATATATTTTTTTAACAGCATTTAATATTTTACAGCGACATCTTTTTTATAATTTCTTTATACATTATACATACCTTTATAGATATTAACATATTTCTTAATGATCTTGGCAATCGACTACCTTGGAATCCTTATTCAAAAAAACGAAATACTGGAAAATTGCTCCGCCGAATAGGAATATTACAACAGTTTCTTAACTAACGGTCCAAAATCACAATAAACTATAAAAAAATCATTTAAATAACTATAAAAGGCCGGATTAGAGTTCAACTTTTGTTCCATTAAAGCATGAGATTCCTCTCGGATCCAGTCCCTGATGTTCAGAATCATTAGCACTCCTTACTTTGTCACTAACAAAATCATCCATAATGACAAATGTTTAATGTGTTGCCTGTTTAACCAGAACTGGATATATATGCGCCCACAATAATGTCCCTAACCACCCACACATGTTTATAGCCTTACTTTCTCTTCTATTCATCAGAGTTATTGTAGGCACCTGAAAAGAAGATGGCTTCTAGACATTTTAATAAAGTAACGTTATTAGAGTTATATGAATAGGTAGATTCTCCAGAAGCCTTTACCATGCAGTGGCATGCCATTGTAATTCTTATAATTCACATCAGATTTACGAATTATATATTTTAGGTAATAGAGTTGTAAATTTCAATAAAAAAAAACAACAGAAAACCATGATATATAATATAAAAAGATAAGAAATAATAAAAATGCAAACATTACTAAAAAAACAAAACAAATATTTCCCTATGTGTTGATAATATTTGAATGAACTCAATGAGATAATTATTTACAAAGTACCATCTGCAACAAATTTATCAACAGCAGTAAGGCAATTAAAACGATTAGTTAAAATGATAATTGCTATGTCACCTGACTACAAACCCATTTTCTATTTGGTCCTTATTGTAGCTTCCTTTCTCCAATAGTAAGTGCCCCCTGGAGAAAAAGTCAGTTATTTCCACCCAAATTTTAAATTAATTTAAATTGAAAACTAAGTATAGTTTTTATTCAAAATTTATGATTCTGGAAAGTATAGTTAGAAGCAATACAAAATGGCGGCTGTTACAACATACAAAATGTTAAAAAAAAGTTTTAGTTAATTAGGTTTATCTCCCTAGGTTTTTAAGATATTTTCCAAAATAAATTGATTTCTAGTTGTTCGGACAAAATTCATGTTCATATGCAAATATCATAAAAATTACTATCTCTCATAAGATAAACCTCATTAACTACTCAATAGCACATTGAAATAGCATTGATTCAAGTGCTCATAGACATCTGTACGTTTTTTGGTTTCTAAGATAAAGATTTCTCACCATAAATTAACTTACTACTGATAGCAATAACATTTTGAATAAGATTTAAACCCGAATGTTTGTTCTACGTACTAAATAATTATCTTAAATACAAAAGAGTTTTGAATCTTGAAATTGAAATATAACAGCGAAATATAATGGGAGTTGATGACCATTGGGCTTATGCCCTAAAGCCTCAATGATCAACTATCTACTGATTTTTCAGTATACATTTCATGAAATACTGCTGTTTAAGAAACTGTATCTCAAGAACTACAGAACGTAATCTGCTCTACTAGGGCTCATATTTTATCAAATTTACTCTACTTTAAGTTTGTTTATTCAGAAATTAAGGCGTAAAACCCACCGGTCATCAACGCCAACACCCCTCTACTTTAAGTGATGTTATATTATAGTACAAGAGCCCAAGAGGAGAAAAAAGACAATTATCTCATCCCAATATTTGATTACTTTAATTAAAACTAGGAATATTTACAAGTCAAAATGGATGAGTCTGCCAAGTATAGGTAGGGGGAATAAAAATGGCGGCTATTATCAAAGAGATAAAAAAAAAACATTTTTTTCATTCGGAGCTAAAAAGCTAAGAGAACCCCATTTAAAGAAGAGTAAATTTTCTAAAATATGAGCTCCAAAAGAGTTATTTACGTTAAATAGTTTTCGAGGTATAGCTTTTTAAAAAGCAACATTTCATAAAAATGTTGTCTGGGACGTACTAAAAGATCAGTAGTTAGTGAATTTATTTTGAAAAATTTATATCTCAAAAACCATTTGACGTAAAGATGTCTTTTAGCACTCAAATTAAAGCTAGTTTAATGAGCTATAAAGTACTTTATGATGTTTATCTTCGTTTGAGTAATAGTTTACATGAAATTTGCTAAAATAAATTGATTTATAGTTGTTCGTACAAATTTTCATTTGCCAAATTTATATTCATATGTAAATAACATAAAAACTACTACCCCAACGAAGATAAGTGTCATAAACTACTTTATAGTAAGTTAAATTTCCTTTATTTTTAGTGTTGGCAGGCATATGTGCGTCTTATGGATCTAGAGATATATTTCTTCAAAAATCCAATATTTTATACGAACAACTAGAAATTAACATTTTGTGAGTTTACTATGTCAAATATCATAAAAGCTACTACTCCTAAAAAGATAAACATAATTAACTATTATGTAGTATATTTAACTAGCTTTAATTTGAGCGCTGGCAAACATTTGTACGTCCAATGGTTTCTGAAATAAAGATTTTTATAAATCAAA
>NW_027109179.1:990356-998897 GCF_000696795.3 Halyomorpha halys
TATTATATATTTTTGAAACAGCCGCCATTTTGTATTCCCCTATCAATATTTGGCATACTTATCAATTTTCACTAGTTATTATACATCATTAAAGTAATAAAAAATTTAGGTAAAATTACTTTCTTTTTCCTCCTCTTGGGCTCTTCTTGCACTATAAAGAATTCCTTACACGGTATGTATTATGGAGTTAATATCGAATTTCATCATTGCATTGAACGTCTGAGGGGTGTACAGAACACGTTCCAATATTATTAATACGCATTTGGCACGTGTTATTTTCTCATATACCACGTTAAATAATTGCTCCTATTATATATTACATACATAGATAAGTGAAAATAAAAAAAATGTCGGATTGTTGTTCAGCCATTTCCTCAACATAAATAATAATATAAAATAGATATTAATATACCAATGGTCCATACAAGTTTTATTTTCTTATTTTTCTTTTACTTTGTCATATTTCACTTTTATGAACCATAAGGATTTTATCTGAAAAGAATTCAATAAGGAAAACTCCATTGATAAATTCTTCCATTTTCCTTATCTAAAAACTTATTCTATTTGACTTTCCTTATGATTATTCTTTCTGAGGATATATATATATATATATATATATATTTTTAGTATAGGTATATAAGTTTATACTCACAATGTAATTCAGATATAAGCCACTCACTATTTTCATTGTTTGTCATAATGTTCAATTTGTAGATTCCATTTATTTATTTAATTTTTCAATTTTTCAGACACTACTTGCATATCTTATATTATACATATCTTCTTACCTACATGATATTATATTAGTTACTGTTTTCAATTTACTACCATACAATTCCACAAATATCAATCAATTAAAAAATTTTGTACTATTCAATTATCAGTTATCATTTATGATTTAATTCTGTATTTTATATAATTCTAAATTTGTTTGTATACTATTCCTTTTCAATTGCATGTTACTCTAAATGTTGTTGTTATCTCTTCTGTTCTATAGCCATGATGAAGACCTGAAACTCAGGTCGAAACGTCGGCTTAAAATAAATAAATATAGTTTTGTTTATTTATGTTGTCCTTTGCTGACCGCACCCCCCAACAAACTTCTTCAAGAAAAAGATTATTCTTTCTAAGTTTGTCATCAGGATTAATGTTTTCAATATTATCATCTCCACTATATATCTGCCTAGTAAGCTTGAGCTATCAAAAGCTGTGGGATAGACCTGTTCTGAACAATAACAAATAATACTTCTACTTTTTGTTTCAGGAAGCTCCCGGTCTTCCTGCAAAAGTTCAAGATCGTTGGGAATTCCCAAGGCATCAGATAAAAGTGTTCAGTATACTCGGGGAAGGATGCTTCGGACAGGTTTGGAAGTGCGAAGCGACTAATATTTCAGGTAGGTCATGTTGATTGCAACATTATTATACCTCTATTTGTTTTATTATATCCTATTAAATAAGTATTTTTGTATTATTGTTAAGGACATGAAGGTCCTACCATAGTGGCAGTGAAGACCCTGAAGGAGAACGCAGGCGAGAGAGAGAGGACGGATCTGCTCCAAGAACTTCAAGTCATGAAGAGCCTAGAGCCACATCCCAACGTGGTACGGCTCCTAGGTTGTTGCACCGAGAAGGGTAAGTGTTTTTAGTTTTATAAATTTTTTTTTTTTTGTAAAATTGTTATTGAGTGTCAGCAGATGGAACTACCACATTTAGGCGACCTTTCCTGACTTTAAATGTTTGCTTAATTATGTTATGCAGTGAATAAAAAAATCTTTAACTAATGATTAAACTTATTGTATGTAAGTATGATTATGTTACTTATTTTATTTTAATTATTTACTTGAGTTATTTTTTTCAATACCTCATCGGCCTGGTGGGCCTTACATGGTTAATCTGGGAGATTTGTTTTTTGTTTAACAATTTATTATAAGGGATTATAGTCTTGTACAAAATACACCCTTAACTATTTATAATGCTATAAATATTGGATTGAATAATAACGATGAATTATAAACAAAATATTTATAAGTAAAATATAAAATAAATAGATAAAAATAATAATTCTTTAGAAGACAGAAAAAGAAAAGTAAATAAAAAAAAAGGAAGAAATTTATAGATTTAATAAATTAAATAATTGACTTCAAATGGGTAAAAAGAAAAAAGTTTATTTGGGGAAAAGAAGAAGAGAAAAATAAATAAAATAGCAGTAATGTCAATAATAGAAATAGATAAATATGAAATTCACAACAGGGAGTCCTGCAGCAGCCTGGGCTTCAGTCTTCCAGGTGAGGTTGGATTTCCCAAGTTGTTGGTCACTACTTCTTTCACTGTCGGTAACTGAGAGTGGAATTTTATAAACCGCTTTTTGATGGAGTCATCTAGTGATTTCATTTGGAGTTCCCGATGCAATTGGCCTTGCAGACCAAGGGCCATTCACTCAGATTAGGTGTTCACATATTTTCTATTATTTAACTCACTTATGCACCTATGTTAATTTATTATGTGTATATACAATATTTAATTAGTTTGTATTTATTTTTTTCTGATTATTATGTATTTAATTTTTATTTTTAGTTAATATGTATATATGGTATGATTATATAGTTACATCCCATACACCTATTGCCCTTGAGTGTGGCAGAATATATTATTCCAATAAAAATTAAAAACAAAATTGAAAAATAAACAAATCCTTGAATAACAACGCTTTCAAGAGTGAATATCGGAAACTCGAAACGACAGCAATAACATTTCGGCTTTAGTATCGCTATCGCTTACAAAAATACGGTAAATTTATCGAAAATTTACACAACCATGATTAATAAATTAGAGCTATAGTACAATAGTGTGTATGAAATTCCCTGAAAAATACGAGCGGGAAAACAGTATCTAAAATAAATGGTATATATCCACAAATTCCCTCTAGTGTCTCTATAACAATAGCCTGAACAAACTAAACTGCTCTCATCACAAATTTCAGACTAGCTAATCATAGATTCACAATTGATACATTTGGAATGATCCGTGAGACAAAAATAATTCAACTGAAATCTAAAAGAAATGATCACGATAAAAAAATATAAGAATCGGGTTATTAACAAAAAATCATATATACAAAATTTTAATTCGTCTTACTCTAACCTCATAAACACATTAAAAATATTTAACAATTATAAAGTAAAATAATAAAGAGAGATAAATAAAAAGCCAATTGCATCGAGAAGTACAAATATAATCAATAGAAGACCACATCAAAAAACGGTTCATAAAATTCCGCTCCCAGTTACCGAACGTTAAAGGAGCAGTGACAACTTGGGAAAGCCAACCTCATCCTGAAGACTGAAGCCCATGCTGCTGCAGGATAAATTATCTTATAAAGTCTATATTTATCAATTCTGTTTTATTTATTTTTTCTCTTCGGCCTTTCTCAAATCAACTCCTCCCCCATTAAAAGGCAATTATTTACATTATTAAATCTATAAATGTCATTGTTTTTGTTATTTACTTTTTTTTCTCTCTCTTCTTAAGAATTATTATTTTTATCTATTCATTTCATCCTTTTAACGTTATATAATCGTGTCTTTTTTGCAAGACTATAAAACCCCCTTTAAAATCAATTGTTAAAAAAAAATTAACTGTTAAGGCCCACTATTTTATAGTTGTAACACCCACCTTACAATACCACCTGTTATTCAATAAAAATATATGATGAGAAATAAATAGACCAACTAACTGCTTAAAAGAACGGTTAGGGTATAAAAGAACAAAAAAAAATTTAGCTTTCTCCATCTTCTTCAGTTCTGATACAAATGTTAAATGTGTTAGTTCTATCTGCTAGGTAGAACACACAATTATAAAATAGTTGTAACTATGGTTTCTATTTATTAATCATGATTTGTATTCAATAAATTTTCGTGTTTAAGATAAGTCAAATAAATTCTATTTTTTTATAAAAACAATGTTGATAATAGAGGAGCCATATTATGAGAGCAGATATAATACTTTAAGAAGGTCCATCATTTGCTTATCAATTATTGATAAGCTTGAGATAATAGTGTGAGTTAATCTGTAATTCAAAGTTATATAATTTATTGAAAAAGGGATAAAACATGGTTATTTTGACTGACACCAGCCGGAATGGTCCCTCTCCATTCTATGCAAGCCCCCAACTAGTATGTTACCAATGTGAAACTGCCTTCAGCGGACCCTGTAACTCAACTTATACTGCCATACGGCAAACAAAGTCAGTATGTAATTTGTATATATACTATGTATTATCATATATTTGTAATTGTTATTATATATCAATAAAGAGGATTTGAAAATAATAAAAAAAATATTTTGACTGAATTAATGACCTGGGCTGAATAACCTGCAAACAATATATGTATATGTAGTGGTACATATTTTACTTTTTAATTTAAGTATAAAATACACTTCACATCAAATAATATATATATATATTTTTTATACTTTAATTAAAAAGTAAAATATGTACCACTACAACCAATGAAGGATCAGGGGTTCAGTACTTTGTAAGGAAGTGCTGTTACTAAACCAACGGTTGTGCAAGGAGGTGATTTTGTCAGAATCACGCTCGACCGCCAGATTTTTACCCGATTAATGAAGCTTGGTATCCTGGGGGGCCCAGTAGGGCTCCAGAACCCAGAGGAGTTGACTCATGGCTACAGTGTTATAGAAAACAATATTCTGCCCAGCCGGATACACACTTGGATCCTTAGAGGTAGTAGCCTTGCGTATTACCCCGATGTATCATGTCGTTAATATGACTCGCATCATATTCACTTATTATCTACATTCAATACAGTTGTAAATATCAATAATTATATAAAATTAATAAATTATAAGATTGTCCTTACAGAATGGCTCAAACGTTGGACTTTTAAGAAATAATAAAGAGTGACTTGATTGGATACATATTATTTTATTTAAACAATAATGACAGTGTCATGAAAGTGAAAAGATTATATATTATAATTAATTGTGTTAATTTAGATAAAAACTGAGACAATTTTTAATTAAGTAGGGATTCTTTTGAGTTTTTTTTTTATTTTGCTTCCTCGCATCCGATTAATTGGCCGATGAAATTAGGCTTATTTTGAGCCATATTAAAGCTTAATAAATGACTTTTTTTAATATGGAATAGTTAAAACTTAGCCATTGAAGACTAATGGCATTCTTCGAGTATTCCAAAAATTTTAAGAAATGTTATACTTTAAATTTCGACATAATGTCATGGCATGCTTACTTTCTTTTTTGGCAGATACAACCCATTACATTTATTGGAAATTTTCTCATCTTTGGTACCTCTTACATTTTTAAAGACCTATAAAGGAGATTTATTTGAGTTTTTCTGAGAAAAACACAGTTAAAAACTCTAGTTCGATTTTAACCCCATATCATTGAAAATTGGACTGTGTCATATGGACTTTTTTGTTCTTCTTAAGGTATGGTATCTGCCACTACATGACTACTCATTTATGGGATACCCTGTATATGTACACACCTATCATTTCATATTAATTTCCACTAGCAAACTTTTAGTGTTTTTTTAAAAATTTTTTCTGTTGATTTCAAATTTTATTATTATATCAATTATATATTTTTTTCTAGAACCGTTCTTCGTCATTATGGAGTATGTATCCTTGGGCAAGCTCCAGAGCTTTCTCCGAAGTTCCAGGGCTCAGAGGAGCTACGACAACCTCCACGGGAAGAGCGGTTCCCTGACCTCCAGGCAGCTCACCTCCTTCTGTTACCAAGTGGCCAGGGGAATGGAGTTCCTCTCCAGTAAAGGGGTCAGTTTAAAAAATAAGCGAGCATGTCCCGCGTATTCAATTCCCTCATCTCTAAAATTTGTTCGAATTTCGCTGTCTTACCTATAGACCGGATTTTTGTTCATTAAAAAAAAACGAATAAGTGTAACAAAAAATAAAATGAAAATATGATAAATCGTGTGGTAAAAATTTAAAATGTGTAAAAAGCATTACACATGATAAATCTTACAAAATTCAACATTATTGTGTAGTCATATTGATAAGTCCAAAGAAAGCTTAAACAATGTTAACTTGTTTGAAACAATATTAACTCGCTCAACGCTTGATTATTCGTAATTAAATTGTTTAATGGAAACATAATAATTTAATGTTTTTTATCCTTATAGTGAAGACTCAATTGTATATTTCATGAAAAACTGATTTGGGGAAATTTATTCAGTTAATTTCCGTATAATGGAGGGTTCAAAGTTTAGTAATGAACCCCAAACACAAGATTTAGCAATCCAAAGTTTCGAAATTTTCTTTCTTTTTTTTTTAGTATTTTCTATATAAATCGAAGCTAAAATTGCAATCCCGATTATCCAACTATTATTTTTTTAATAAACATAATTTAAGCTTAAAAATGCTGCAGTGAATACCAATTTGTGATTTCCTAAAAGAAAAGGATTTCGGTTCGCCTCCATTTCTCACAAATTGCAACGTCAAGGAGAGGCCGAAATATCAATAATCAGATTTTACGATTTGTTGGAAAGTTTTATATATCACTTATTTGATAATGAAAATAAAAATCTTTTTTTTTTTTTTTTTTAAATATCTATTTTGTCTGTAGCTACGACTTAATTTTTTTTTTGCCACGAAAAAAAGCACTCCGTTATTATATTAGTATGACTTCGACATAAAACATACTCTAGGCTTATCTACTAAGCGCAAGTTTTATTTTACTTTAATTGTTTTGTTTTTGTTATTTAAGCAATTATCTATTATGAGTTATATTTCTTATTGATCTTGAGTAGTACCTAATTGCAAATATGACTATTATATAGAATCAACAAAAGTTTTTTTCCAAGTGCCAAAAAAAAATGTCAAAACTTGAAACATTTGATTAAAGCTGTCTGGAAGGGTTGCAAAATTATTATCAAATGTAAATAAGATATTATATTTTTTTGTGAATACTTCGATTTAAGCATAACGCTAGACACAAATTCACAGTTCATTAGATGTCATATATACCCCAAAGTACGTAATTATGTATGTGTATACGTAATAATTTAAAAGCAGCTAAAACATGTGAATCGCAAAATCAGTGTTGTTTGTGTCTAAATTACGTCAAATATGAAACCATCTATGAAAGTGGCTTCTTCAGAATAAAAATCATAGTTTTTAAAACTAAAATTAAAAAAATAATCCTGTATCTACTTTAATTAAAGCATATATTATTAGGTTTCTGGATTGACTTAGAATTATATTAACAACATTTCAATTTTTTTTTTATGCCGTCAAATACTCTATTATGAATCTTTTACTGAATAGTAATATTTTTCTTCTGACATTATTTTTTTCATGAATTAAAAGCAAATAATTGAATAAAAAAATTATCGGAATCAAACTATCGGGTTTCTTTTATTCTTTATTATTATTGTTAACTATTTGCAATGTAGGTTTTTTTTTTTCGTAAGTTTTGACAATTCGAAATTAAACTTTAGTTGGTAGTTTTTAGTTGTGTTTCCTTTGAGTATTGAAGTCTTCATTATAACGTCTGCCAGCTCTTTTCTGTTCCATTTAACTTTGAAATTTTTAATAAAATGAAATTTTTTCAAATGATTTTCTCATTTTTCTTAAAACATAAGTCACTAAAAACCGCTATCAATTCCTAATGATATTATTATATAAGAAAAATCTAATAAAACCTAATGAACAATATTGTTTTATTATTCAATTTTCCTTTAGAATCCCGACCACCTTATGGCCATATGTCACAACGAACAAATTATTTATCTATAATAGTTGAACCTTTACAAGATTTGAATTATGAGCCTACTTTGCACTTTTTTTTCAATCTAGCACTTAGTTCTTTTGCAAATTAATGAGAACCCGGAACATTTTGTTGTATGTTTTGGCAATTTACTCCGTCAGATCAAAAAGACGCCCTGAAATCCTTTTCAAATTTTATTTACTATTAGTATCCGAAAATAAAATTGTGGAGACAATACAATGTTGTAGATTAAAAAATTAACAATTACCTTAAATTATAGACAGCATGCGGTTTTTATGGCACAGTGGAAATTGAATTTAATAAATTGTGGAAGTCATCTTCGAAAAGATACGTATATATTATTTTAAAGTATTATCTATGCATTTTGTATACTTTATTGTTGTGTTTGTTACTTTTCCAGATTATCCACCGGGACTTGGCTGCCCGTAACATCCTAGTCAGTGCTGACCACACCTGCAAAGTCGCCGACTTCGGCTTTGCAAGGGACGTGGTAGCTAGCCACATATACGAACGAAAATCGGAAGGTCGGCTCCCTATCAGGTCAGTTTTATTTACATTATTTTGTGTCGTGTAGATAATTTATACTTATATTTGTATATTTACTCCTCCAGAAACCTAAAATGAATTTTTAGTAGTACGTGTGACTACCACCCCAATTTTGTTGTCAGTATACATTTAATTCGTATTTCATGGTTTAAAGTGTGTTGAAAATGCTACTCACTGGCTTTCTCCAAAAAAAAAAAGTAAAATATA
>NW_027109179.1:998969-1004601 GCF_000696795.3 Halyomorpha halys
TGATTTTGCTCAGAAGAGAAAATAGATTTGTACATAATAACCTTCAAATCCATTGTCAGTAAAATAAACATTTAAGTTTTTTTTCGGTTTCTATCTTGCATTGGTAAAAACCATTGGACATGTCTCAAATATTCGTTGATCTATTGACACCAAAATGAGTTTCATTGGAATCAGTGAATCCGAGCTATTTCATTATACAAACTCTCGACTTGTAAACCTGGACTAGAATTTCATGTATTGATAAATCATAGAAAATGTTATAAATAAAATTCTAACGGGATTGGAACCCGGGTACCTAGAATTAGTAGCACAGTCCCTTACCACTGAGCCACCCACTCACAATTTTTCCCCTTATATTTTTTACTTCTTATATTGTCGTTAATTCGCCTATTTTCATTGTCTAAGAACATTTGACAAAATGTAATATTACATAATAGAAATATATATTTAAAATAATGTGCTTGAATTGGCTTTTACGTTTGAGTCATGTCCCGAACAATTGTTAAATCAATTACTTATTGTTTTCTGTCTTGTCGACTAAGCAACTGACACAAAGCAGCATAAATAATTCGTTCACCCACGTTACTCCCTAAATTGGATTGACTTTCATCAGGGCCAAATGATAAAAAGATACGTATTTTGTGTTATGAAAAGACTGAAGAATTTACACAGAATGTTACATTTAGTTTTTTTCTATATTTTTTTATGTATACTTTTCAAGTTCCATCATACATTACAATAAATGCAAATTTTGATATGACTATAAGAATGTAGATTGAAAGTGTTATTAAAAAAAGAAGAGAGATAAATAACTTTATGTAAGTTTCTTTGTAAATTCATTTCATAATTTTCAATGTTTGTATTTTTATTTAGTCCTGATATTCCGAAATGCCGTACAAAACACTCGATATTAACTTATGAAAACTTTGATCATACTTTTTTGAATCTTTATTGCATTGATATTAAAGAAATTAGCGTCTGCAACCTGCAAAATTTGCGGATGTTTCAAAACATATATAACACAAATACTCATAGTCTCATTGCTATGGCTTCCTCAGAGCTATTTTTACATTCATATAAATGTCATACTGCTTGAAAGATTATGCAGAAAGTATAAATCGTGAGAAATTAAGTGTTGTTTATAACAAAATAAGTTTCATTCTTATTGCTAGTCTAAAATGGCTTAAATACCGGATTTTCGAAAAAATATTCTTGAGTAACTTAAATTTTGTTTAATTAATAAAAAGTAATCAGTTCTCATCGTTAGCAAATAATATTAACGGACAAATATTAAAGAATCTCATGAATATTTAAAATCACCTTGGTCTTATCCTTATTAAAAGAGTGATAAATTTTACAAAAATCTTTCTCAAAAGTACCTTTGAATTTATTTATTTAAAAAAATGTTTTCATTGTAAGCAATTATAAACAATGAATAAATACAAAATATTAATGAATTTTATGAATAATTTTTTTTTCCAAACTTTATTTATTGATAAATATTACAACTGCCACAACGTTGTTGGGAAATAGGTAATAGTGAAAACTGATCACATTCATACTATAATAAAATAAATTAAGAATATAAATAAACGAAAAAGTTCATACAAATAAATAATATCTCCCGCTAAATATATGGAAACAGAACATGTTTGCACATGTACATAATAATGAAAACAAAATAAAAAATAATCAATAGTCATATTTACATTCTTATGTACAATATTTACACCATCAGGCAGAGGATCTCTCAGCCCACAGGATCACTCAACTTGGGTAGTGCATTTGACCATTTATGAATAGCTAAAGGATAAAAAAGAAAAAGATCCGAGACCACAATTAGCGAAAAATTACGAGACCAATAAGTAGTAGGTAATTACAAAATATTATAGATTTTATGAATGAATAAAGGGGGGGGGAAGGAAACATGGGTATATCTGAATTAAACAAAAAAAAACTGAGACCGACTGGTCTTTCCCGATCGCATTTCGGCTTAATTTTTTTTTTTGTTAAAGTGTTGTATTCTAGGCAGAAACAACATTTATATCTGTTATTTTTACTTGCAAAACTCTAAAATGTGAATTTTTTTGCAGGAGAAAAATTATATTCATAATTTTCGCCTACCTTGGTCTTCTTAGGTTTTGTATTGTTTTGTTTTTTGGAACATCACGAAATTAGGGATAACTTCAATACTAGCCGACTAATCTACACATAATTTGAGGACGCATGTAATAAGTGTAAGTTATGTGATGTGCGCACTGTACCAATTTTTTTTCATTGCGAAAAAGGAGAAAAATAAAGCAATATAAAAAAGAAACTTTTTTTTCTATAGTTATTGTACATTTTATTTATATTGTAGAAAAGGAGTTGCCCGGTAGCCATTCCTATGGATGAGGCAGGCTCGAGATAGCGAATTGTAGAAAACTAAAGAATGGTTTATTTTTCTATTAAATATAAATAAAGACTTATTATTATTGTAGAAAAAATCTTGCTTATATTGTCATGCAATTAATAGATTTTTCTTATTTTAAGTTTTACAATATTTCATTGAAAGCTACCCAAACATCGGCTTGTAAAAACGTTTTCATGTGTATCTGATATCTCAATTGTACACGGCCTGACGTGATGATAAAAATGTACCGAATCGAAGAATCCTGCTCTATGATAATCAAAATATGCTCTAGAAAAAGAAAATTAATTGCCATGGACAAATAAAACCTATTGAAGTTTTAATAAAATCTATTTTTCCCTTCTTCCTTGTTAAATATTCCATGATCGGACAATTTTTAAATATTATAAAAATTAAGAGGAAATCGGGTGCAATCCTCAGTATTCTAAAAATGGGAAGAAAGCTGAGAATTCTCTCGGAATTGTTTGCCTTTCATGTCAACTTTAATGGTGATTTTATGCTCTGATGATTCCGCTATTTATTTCTCATTCAAGTATTTTCAAAAGGATCTGCTCCTGTTTATTTGACACGTGTGCCAATTATAACTTTGACGACGTTAGATGATTTTATTATATCTACTATAATTATCATACAGTCAAGAGAGAGAACGTGAATTGCTGCCCCGGCTGTATTTGACTGCAATATTATCATATTTTAATTAGAAATTTTTTTTACTACTTATTATTTACCCGTTGTATATTTTTTTAAAACTCTTTATTTGTTCAAGTAAAGAAAATAAAAGGTGCTTTAGAGAAAGATTTTCTGAAAAATCCTTATATAAGTTATGTCGAACTATTTTAATGAATATAAGTCCTGTCTGTTATTATAGAATATTTAATGGTAGATTGATAAACCCAGTTTAATCAAAATCGTTGGAGCTTTTACCGTGAAAATGTGAAAAATTGACACTACGGCATGTCGATTTTATCGATAAAAAGATGTTTTCACAACCCAGGCATATATATACGCACATTAGGAGAGAACAATTATATTTAAAAAAAAATTGTACTCCCCAACTGTATCCCAACTGGGTTGCTCGGATACACGGCATACTTCTTAAACCTATATCTATATAGAGTAATCATCTGTGGTGTTTATTTATTTTTATAGTGAATTAAATGTTGTTTAATCTTAATATTTAACATTCAAATACTGGATATCAGAAACTAATAGCTATATCTCTACAAATATTTGTGATATCAGCCTTGAAAATATAAGTTTTAATCGTTAATTGGTTCCTCAATCATTAAATGCACAATCTATTCATATTTTAAAACCCTCAACGATGGTTTGATTTAGATTTGCCTTAGTTCATAATTAACATCCACGAATTATCGTAATTTAAAGAAATAAACTGTAAATGAGTCTATCAACATAAAACCCACCTTACACGATCAACATTAAGAGTCACAACTATTGAATGTGGTCTATAAAACACATTAGTTAATATTATTGCTACAATTTACCCTTCAAATAGTCAATATAGTGATGAAATTCGACAATGACTCAATCATATTGACCATGTAGGAGAAATGAAAAAGTGATAAACCAAACGAGCAAGCTATACTCACTAGTATACTAGGGGTAGGTTACCGAACGGTTTTAAGTGTTAACTATATCTGCTACACAGCCACTAGAAGAACTTAATCTTTTAAGAAGAATACTTTGAGTTCAGATTTTCATAAAACACTCATAGGATATCACTGAGTAGCTTGAGACATCGAACTTCAAAATCGGTTGTGGAGTTCGTTCAAAAAAGAACCCAAAGAATCAGACATACAGATTTAAAAGAGTTAATAACAGTATTTTGCGGTCACATTGTTACTTAATAATCTCGAGATCTCAAAATCGGTTTAGTCATATACTTAAAAGTTGATACAGACCTACCAAGTATGAGACATTTATAAACACAATATCCTTCATTTGGCTTCGACGTAGTCGGGAAATAAGTAACAAACAGCTCGAAGAAGTTTTAGTACGGAAACTTTGTTGCCTTGCTGTCAGAACTCCCAATGGTGAAATAACTGGGATTATATCCTGGTATATTTAATTTGAACCATTGGTATGATAGCTTTGATGTCTTTATTAAAAGTTGTAGATAAAGCCCTGAATCAGGGTTCCTTATTAGCTTATTCTCATACTATCGCTCAGGTCGTTTACGATAAGTTTAATTAAACTGTTGCTTAAATTGATTTTAGCAGCATATAGTCAATACAGGTAAAGGTCAAGTACCGTAAGTAAACCTTTGTGTCGGCTCCCGTCCACCCCCTCAATGCAAAATAACACGGTCTATTTAAAATTAATTGATATAAATAGATTTCACCTATTAAAATGTGCAGCCTAATTTATGGGCATAAGTAAAAGGTTCAAAGTGGAAAGGTACAAGGTGTGGAACACTTGGAAAGTTGCCAAAAAAAATAACCTAAAAAGAATCAAACTTTTGGGCTTTAACATTTGGGTTTAAAAACAGTTGTGTTGAAATAATATGTATAATGAAAAGTTATAGCTTTTATAACACAAACAATGACTAATGATTTCTGCTCTTTGATACGTTCAAGTGCCGAATAAATATATATATTAAGAACATTGTAGTTTTATTTTAAGTTTTGCCCTTTAGCAGCTATATTTTTACAAAATATTATCCGCCTTATAGAGTATGAACATAACGCCTTAATGAACATTAAAATTCATATTACTAAAATAATAGTAACACTTTTATATATAATATCTCAAAATATTTGTAATTCAAAAATTACCTAGTATTTTATTTTGTATAATTTTATAACTTTCCACTAATTAATTAATTTTAATAAAAGGTGTAAAATATCTGCATTTTGATTTATTCATCCTTTATGAACTTATTTATTTATTCTTTAAATAAAATTTTACTTTAGATTTAATTAAACTATAATATAATTTAGATATTTAATGTATGATTTTACTATTGGATTTGAAAATTGATAATATAATACCCGAAACGTTATTCACTCCATATATTCCTTTCATTGAACCTCTGATTGTTAAGACCCTGCTCGCATTGTAGATACTAACCCGCATACCACTACTTTGTGGTGGGTTAGCATGTTTTCGGACAAAAGGCGTTAGTGATAGAATTATTTAATGTTAAAGCATTTAAAAAACTTGGTGATCCGAAATATTAAATTTTAATGATTTTCATATATA
>NW_027109179.1:1004712-1018315 GCF_000696795.3 Halyomorpha halys
ACAACATAATTTTATATTGTTTCAGTTGTCAAATATTGTATTAATATGCAATAAATAGTTATATTATAAATAAATATATTTCAGAAGTGACCTACGTTCAAAATTACCGAATTTTATATTTTTTCCCTAAATGTGACAAATTTCAAGGTTGAACAAATTTATGTTACAATTTTTTTTTTGTGGATAGAAATTTTGTAGTGAGCTAATTCGAAATTCTATTTTGACACTAAATAGTCGACAATATAGCGCAAAAAATGAAATGATAATGAAATATTTAACATTTGGATTTCAATATCTATAAAACTTAAAATTGTTCCATACTGTAAGTGAGGGAAATGTTTAGTATTTCATTCACTATGTAATGAGCTATAATTCAAAATTTTATTTTAATCTCACACTGAGTTAGAAAGGCGAAGAGTGGAAAAGGCAGCGGCGAAAACCACATTGATTGGCTGAATAATTATTGTAGTACGATTGAAATTTTAGTTTCGTTAATTGTTTTGTTTATTTTTATTATTATATTTATTTATATTATTATTAAGTGTTTTTACGTTAAACATATAAGGGGTTAAACCCATTTTTGTTTGTCTAGCTTTGTTACTGCCCTAAACCCTATCGGATTGCTAGAGTAAATTTAGTTAGAAGAATTTTTATTGTTATGGAAAACTTGATCTAAAATATTAATTTTCTTTTTTTCCTATACTTCATAAAAAATAATAACATGAGTAGTACATACATATGTAATACATGAAATTTATTATATAAATCGATTATGTATCATATGTGTCGATTTATTTTTCATTTTCTGGTTCTCCGAAAACATATAAAACTCCATATGTCAGAAATTCGAAAAGTAAAAATAAATCGATTCACGATCGTCCGATCACAAAATCGATTTTATTTTCATTCTCTGCATCTCCGAAATCTTATATCGGGATCCCAATATGTTAGGGTAACCTCTAAAAGGGTTAAGGATTTTGTTACCAATTTTTTTCAACAGCTAAATATAATTTCAGTTATTGTAGGAAGATTGGTTATGCCAATAAGCTTTGACAAGATTATTAAAATAACAAAAATTTGATGCCTTTATTTCAACAATATTACAAGAAAACTATTTATAGTTAAGCAACGTTTTGTCCCACATTGTAGGGCTGCATCAGGGCTGTCAGTAGTTTTCATGATAATTGACAAAATAAATTCAGAAAATGTTTATTTCTGGTTGTTCTTAGATTTTTGATTTATAAAAAACTATATCTCAGTAGTGATTAAGCTTACAGATGTCTGCCAGCACTATAATTGAAGATAGTTTAATGTACTAAGTAGTTTATAACATTAATCTTCGTAGGAGTAAGAGTTTTCATGATAACTACCAGAATTATTTCACAAAATGTTTATTTCTAGTTTTGGGGTTAAATTTTTTTGATTTATTTAAAACTATATCTCAGGAAGTATTAGACGTATAGACGTCTGCCAGCACTCAAATCAAAGCTAGTTTAATGTACTATAAAGACTTTTATGACGTTTATCTTCATAGAAGTAGTAGTTTCCACGATGTTTGCCAAAATAAATTCCCAAAAAGTGATTTCCAATTGTTCTCATAGTTCAGCAAATTTACTCTACTTAAATATTTTTAAGTTTTTTAGTGTTTTTCATCCCCATAACTATAGTTGGCAGAATCTTCAGTTTTTAATAGAAACTATACGTAGTTCTCATTAAAGTAATAAAAAATTCGGGTGATAAAACTGACTTTTTTCTTGTCCTGGTTTCCTGTACTATTAATTCATGAATACTTATTAATTCCCTGGGTTTAATTTTAATTTTAACATTTCAAGTTTTTTGTTGAGCAATTCATCTTCAACAGCAAATAATTTCTCTATTTTTTGTATGTTAAAAAGTTTTTATTGTTATTATTTCATATCGAGTAGATAAAACATTTACCAAAATTTATTTTAGGAAATGGTAATTCGTTATTTTTATGAAGAGGAAATCAGACATAAAGTGCACTTTTTTAGTTAACGCTGTTTATTTAGGTGAAATATATTTTTTGGGTGGAAGTAAATTTTGACCTACTGGTACGGGGATTAGATATTGAAAGATAATACTCCTCACTCTCATTTTCTCTAAGATTACCAAGATCGCCAAAATCATTCTCGATCAGATTTTTTTTGCCCTGATCGTTCAAAGCCGTATTTAATAGGTGCTGAGACTACTCCAGTAGATCTCCTTATCAGAGTCGGCCCACGCTTTATTGAACTAAACTCAATTTCTATCTATCTAGAGTCCAACAAATAAATAACTAGTGCTATGTATTGACCTTTTGACAATCCTGGGTATTATTAAGGTGTTTCGTCATCTGCCCCTGTACCTGGTCAGGGTATCCTTCTGCGAGGCTATTAGGGCGTCCCCGGATATGAAAACATCTGTGTTAAGTTTGTCACATTACCAGAGTCCCCTGAGAAAATTAGATTGGCTAACCTTTAGATGTCAAAACACAAAATGACAGGTTGTGATGAGGGACCAGAATCAAATTAACCAGGTCCTTCCTGGACATGTCAAACTTTTTCTCCCATTATCGGCCCTGAGGAGGGGGACGCCTACCTCGGGAGCCTTCGGTCACCGATAGCCAATGAGATAGGAGATTCAAAAATAAGGTAACGCCCTAAAAGGGAAGTGGGAGAAAAAGAGTAGGGTAACGAAAACACAGGAAAAAGGGCACAGTCAAGAGGAAGACTGAGACGGAGACAGTCAAGAGACAGGCTTAGACGGGTGAGGACCAGGCTTGAGAGAACAGAAGAAGCCGGAGCGGAGCAAGATGCACTTCGACCAGACGAAGTCGTAAGAAGGGCCACGAGACCTGGACATCCTTTATGAACGACACCTACGCCACTACATCCCACGGCATCAGCAGCTATAAGTATAAATTAACCAATAAGTAATAATGTAATAATCTATATTTTATGACAACCTTTATCTGAATCATTTGAATAAATTTAATTGTAGTAATAAATTGTAAATAAATAGTTAATCTCTTTATATAGTTTGTATACTATTATATAACACCCTTTATTATACTATATAATTAATGGTAACAACAATTTATAAATATAAAGGTATTTAATTGGTAAACCGGTAAACACACAAATAGCCTTTGGAAAAGAATCCAATCATAATAATAGTTTTTTAGGACTCAATATATAATTAATTAACTTATTTTTGGATAATTGCCTTCAGCGATTATCCTGGCATCCCGATTAAATCTCCATAGCATACATAGCACTAGATTTATATGTATGAAAGATTCCATTGTAAAAAAACAAACAAAAGAAACAGGGTCGTATATATTGGACTTCCAATAATAAAAGAAAATGGAAAACGGTTGATTTCAAAATTTTGGTATAATATCAGCTATTAAAAAATTGATGATGAAGTTAAAAAGATAAGATCTTATCTGAAAAAAGATATGGAAGTATTTAAAAAATCTGGTTTTCTTATATGTACATTTTCTTTTAGTTTGTTTGTTTGGTTGTTTAGTGGCGCCAAACTTCATTGGTCATCAACGCCATTTATATTTTATTTAATTTTGCTAATATTCGTTAAATTTTATTAATTTTTGATTTGATTATTTTATTTATTTATTTATTTTTTTCTTCCGATCAAGTTATATTTTTGTCAGTAAATTTTGTGATTTCAAAAACTGAAACACCAATTCTATTGCCTTATCATCGTCTCCAATGCTTTTTGAGATATCTTGGCTTAGTCCCAAGCTATTGAGGTGTGGTGTAAAATATGGGCATCGTTGGAAAACATGGCTTATTGTTAAATTGTTATTGCAATACTGGCAGTTCGGAGGCGTTTCTTTTGATATAAGATAGGAGTGGGTGAGCCTCGTGTGACCTATTCTCAGCCTAGTCAGTACAACTTCCTCTCTACGGCATTTGCGATTGGAGGTTTGACATCC
This sequence comes from Halyomorpha halys, assembly GCF_000696795.3. Taxonomy (NCBI): domain Eukaryota; kingdom Metazoa; phylum Arthropoda; class Insecta; order Hemiptera; family Pentatomidae; genus Halyomorpha; species Halyomorpha halys. The sequence goes on from NW_027109179.1 coordinate 1,008,671, forward strand.
TTTTTAATAATTTTTAATTTGTTCATTGGGCTTTCGTTCCACATAGATTGCCATTTATCTTTGACTTCCTTTACAAGAGGCCTGCATATCTCTTAAAATTGCTTTACCCCGTCCCGGAAGCGCGAGTGCTTCTCTTGCAGCGTGATCGGCCAGTTCATTCGCTGCGATTCCTACATGGCTTGGAACCCATAGAAATGTTACTGACATACCCATGTTGTATAGAGCTTTTAAGTGAAAATGGATGCAGGAAATTCTCGGATGTTCTGGATACATAGAATCTAAAGCTTTTATCGAACTTCGAGAATCGAAAGTGAATCTGTAATTATCGTAATGTTGGTATGGTTCAAAGATAAACAGAAGTGAAGTGCTGCTGCTATTGCATTTAGTTCGGCAGTGAATATGTTGCATAGTTTGTGGAGTTTAATTTTGAACGTTGAGTCATTTGTTACAAAGGTTGATGCTGCTGATTGGTCTGATTTTGATCCGTCTATATAGATTATAAAGGATTCGGACATGTTATGAATTAGACGAGAAAAGTGGGCTTTATAATCAATTGGTTCCGTATTATTTTTCAAGTATTTGTACAGGTCTAGAACAGTTTTAGGACGTTGGAAGGTCCATGGTGGATGATTGTTTTCGGATTTGTCAATCGTTATCGTTTTAAGAAAAGCTATAACCGAGGAGAATCTTTCTGATAACGGAAGTGTTGAATTTTGTTTTTGTCGAAAAAGAATAGAAAATTTTGGATTAAAAATATATTTATGTGTCGGATGTTTTGTTTGTAGATATAATTTTGAACTGTAGTTTATGGCTAATTTAGATCTTCTGAACGAAAGTGGCGATAGTCCGGATTCGGCGCATAAACTTAGAATGGGGCTTGTTCGAAATGCTCCAGTCGCGATTCGGATTCCGACGTGATGGACTGTATCCAGTTTAGCAAGCACTTGGGAACGAGCCGAAACATAGACGAATGACCCGTAGTCCATTTTCGAGCGTATTAATATCTGATAAAGTTTAAGAAGGCTATATCTATCGGCACCCCAGGAGGCTTAGTAAACGGATAATGTTTTGTTTTATTGTGCAGTTAGTTTTTAGTGCGGAGATATGGTATTGCCAGGTTACTCTTTTATCGAATGTTAGCCCTAAAAATCTATGGTAATTGGTGTATGGCAATAGGGAGTTTCCTAGAAATAGATCAGGTGGTTGAGGTGTATTTCGTTTCCTACTGAAGTGGAGGCATTTTGTCTTATCTATGGAAAATTGAGTATTGACAGTATATGACCAGTCTTGTAGTTTCAGTTGAATATCTTGAATACTGCTGATCGATAAAAGATTACCAGATCGTCAGCGAACAAAAGTGGTTTAACTCCCCTAGGTAAATTGAGTCCTAATTCATTTATAGCCAGAGAAAATAGAGTGGGACTGAGGACACATACCTGAGGTACCCCATTAATCTGCCTGTATTTCTTAGAATGTTTACATCCAACTCGTACCATAAAGTGCCGATTCGTCAAAAATTGTCTGATAAATGAGAATATTTGTCCGGTGATTCCTATAGAGGACAACTTCTGCAAAATAATGGAATGATTTATATTGTCAAATGCTTTCAGCATATCAAAGAAGATAGCTATCATCTGTTGACCGTTAATAAAAGCATACTGTGCTTCTGTTTCCAATGTTATCAAGTGGTCAATTGTAGATCGGCCTTTTCGAAATCCCGATTGGAATGATTGTATAAGGTTATGTTTTTCTATGATCCACATTAATCTTCTATTAACCATTCTCTCCATTATTTTGCAGATACAACTTGTAAGAAAAATTGGGCGGTAGCTAGATGGGATACGCTTATCTTTACCAGTTTTTAGAATTGGAATGACAATAGAATTGCACCAGATATTCGGTAATTTTCCGGTTTGCCAGACGTAGTTGTAATAATCAAGTAGCCATTTTTTTGTACTGTTTGAAAGATTTTTGATCATTTTATACCGAATGTTGTCAGGACCGGGGGACGAACCTTTTACTGTATTCAATATATTGTTTAGTTCCCACATTGTAAATTGAACATTGTAGTACGATGTTGTTTCGTCTGTACTGTTTTGAAATTCTGTTTCCTTAGGTATGCTGTTTGGGTAAGAGTTATATAGTTTGTAAAGATAATCAGCAAAGATATTTGAAACTACTGAAGGGTCATCGGACAGTTGTCCGTTGACTAATATGGTTAAGCGGGGGTGAGAGAATTTGGACGTTAGTTTTCGAATTTTACTCCAAACGATGGCAGAACTAGTAGAAGCATTTATACTTCTAACGAATGTTTTCCAGGATTCTGTTTTACATTGATTAAATGTTTTTCTGCAAATTGCTCTTTGTCTTTTGTACTCTATTAAGTTATCGGTTGTCATGGACTTTTAAAATCTTTTGTAGGCCTTTCGACGGTTTTTAATGGCTTCTTTGCAAGTATCATTGTACCAAGGAACAGATGGTCTTTTTGGAGACCCGGAAGTAATCGGAATCGATGCTTTAGCGGCATTTATGATGCTGTCAGTAATAGCTTTACATCCTTCTTCAATGCCCAAATCACAAGGAGAGTGTTGTGGTGGAGTGGCTAATGAAGTAAATTGAAACCAGTCAGCTTTATCCAACAACCATCTGGGGTTAGTTTTGCCTATTGGGTTTAAATTTATGAATTTTATCAAAATTGGGAAGTGATCACTACCGTGTAAGTCGGGAACAACTGTCCATTCTAGATTGTTGTAAAAAGTAGAGCTGCAAATGGATAGGTCGAGAGCAGAAAAAGTTCCATAACTGGAGCTGAGGTAGGTTGGTTGGGTACTGTTTAGAAGAAGTAGATCGGATAGTTCTATAAAATTTTCTATTATTTTTCCTCGTGCATTTATGTCTGGCGAACCCCATAGAGGATTGTGGCCATTCATGTCACCAATTAAGAGGACAGGGCGGGGTAACTGATTAAATATATCCAAAAGGTCCTGGATTCCTATTGACCGATCCTGAGGTAAATATATATTACAGACTGAAAAAGTGAAGTGTAGATGAATTTTAGCGGCTATCGCTTGAAGGTGAGTGTTTATTTGTATGGATTCGGAATATACAGGCTCGTGTATGGCAATTAGGACACCGTGATGACCATGATTTGGGTTAGGACCATCTTTTCTATAAATATTAAAGTTTTTAAGTGTTGTCATTTCATGGTTTAAAATATTGGTTTCTTGAAGAGCTATACAGAACGGGTTGAATTCTTGGATCAGAATTTTCAAATCATTGAAATGGGTTTTTAATCCGTTACAATTCCATTGAAGGAAAGCCATATAAGAAAAATAAAAGAAAATGAAGATAAATAAGTCAAGAAGAAAAAAAATAAAACTATTTTTATGGAGATTTTTTCTTAGGTCTTCTTCTTTTTAATTTTAGTTGTTCATAATTGTCATCATTTGTTTGGTTATTGACGGTTAAATTTATCGAAGGAGAAGGCTGCGTAGGAGGAGGAGAAGAGGGAGGTGGTGGAGAAGGAAGAGGAGAAGGAGAAGGGGAAGTAGGAGTTAGGGAAGGGAGGTATGGAGAAGGAATAGGAGATTCAGGAGTTGATGAAGGATGAGGCGTAGGAATAGAAATTGGAGGGGGGAAAAGAGGAGAGGAAGAGGAGGTCGCTACGTCTACAGCGACGATTTCAGAGGGTAAGGAAGCAAGTTCCCGGTCTGAGAATGTTGATGTGGTCTGGACGCCACTAGAACAAGCTTGAGTTTCAACAATTGCGTTGTGATTTTCTACAGCTATGCTGGATTTGTTAGTCTCTGCTGTTTTTGAATTTTCTGAAAAATAATACATTATATTTGCCTGGACTGCAACATCCTTTTAATCGTTATTTTTATTTTTTGTGATTTCTGCGAATGTTTTGTTAAATAGCGTGGGATTTGTTTCTTTATAAATTTTTTTTAGCTTCGTGTAGTGGTATTTTATTATTAATTTGTATGATTTTAATCTCTTTTTGTATTTTGAAAGCGCTACAGGAACGATCCAGAGCATTATGTGGTCCAGTGCAGTTTATGTATCTTGCCGGTAAATTACATCGCGTATTTTCACAATGTCTAATTTGACTGCATTGTACACACACCAACTCCTTCTTACATTGTGCCGTAGGGTGATTAAATCCAAGGCAATTAAAACATCTTAATGGGTTTGGATAATAGGGCTGTACTCTAATAATTTCATACCCAATTTGTAAAGTTTCTGGAGGTTGTGGGGTAGGAAAAGTTATTAAATAATTATGCGTTAATATTTCATTTCCGTTACGTTTAGATTTTATTCTAATTATATCTTTAATTACTGGAGTTAATTCTTTTTTTATTTCCTCTATTTCCATATATTGAAAATCATAATATCGGATAAGACCCTTACTATGGTTGAGAGTATTATGCGGTGTTATTTGAACTGGGAATTGTCCACCAAAGTCTGTGTAAGATAGTAGTTTTGTTGACTGTTGACTATTTGTTGTTTGTATTAATAAAGAGCCATCTCTCAATTTTTTCACTGTTTTAACATTTCCCACCAAGTTGGTTATGACTTTGTGAATAAAAAAAGGAGAAATGAAAGTTTTTTTGAATCCCAAAGAAATAAGTACTTCTAACTTTGAGATAGGATTAAAAATAAACATATGAAATATTAGAGGCTGAAAATTATGCTGTAGCAAAGAGTATAGTATTTGGGAATAAAGAAAATTGTGATTTTTACAACCCTTTATTATATTTTCAATTACTAAACACGTTATAAAGTCAATAATTATTTAAATTATTATTAAATATCTAATATTTTCCACTTTCATGAAACTGGTTATTATTGTTTAAATAAAATAAATTATATCCAATTTAGGTCTCAAAACAGTCTTTATTTTTTCTATGTCCTACGTTCTCATGGACACTATCACAAAACAGCTTTTATTATACACTGATTTTTAACAATTTAACAAACTGTATTTCAACAACAAATTTCTCCGTATGTAAGAAATGACCAGGAAGGAGGTCATAAAATAACTATTAATAAATTAGTAGCAGGAATCAAATTACGTTTGAGACTGGATTCTTAGCATGAGCAAAGTTTATTTTCACCTGAGGAAACTCTAAAACAGGTTTTTTTTTTTATAGAAACTGACAGTTTTATGATGTGCTCACCGCACCAGAAATTTATTATTGTTATCAAACTTCAGGTGGATGGCTCCAGAGTCGCTCTATGACAACGTCTTCTCCGTCAAGTCGGACATCTGGAGCTTTGGAGTAGTTATGTGGGAGATCGTTACCTTGGGATCGACTCCGTACCCTGGCCTGTCTGCGCAGGAGGTCATGCGACAAGTAAAGGAAGGTAAGGAAATCTTTTCATTAATAATATTCCATTATCTTTTGTTCTTTGCTTGGCTTGCTTGACAAGCATCAGGGCTTAATAGTAATGAGGAAATTTCCGTGTTAGGTTCTTTTTAATAATGGAACAAAAGGATCATCTTTTCCTTATTTCACTTTAGCTTCCCTTACGCATAGTATAAGTCAATAACAATGTTTTTGTGTGTTTATATTTAAATAATTAGATTTTGATTCTACAAATCAAGAAATACCAAATTAATTGTTCACTACTGAAGTTTGTTAATTAGTTGGACGTGGACGTTAGTAGAGTGTTATAATAGTCGGAATTGACGAGCAGTCTTTTCGGTCTTTTGTGAGGATTCGAAGACAGTCGGGTGTCTAGATGTAGGTAGTTCTTGGTAACGGATTGTTAAAGAATACTGTGGGGTAAGAAAATTATATTAATCTCAATTTTTTATGTTGGCAGGTACCCGATTGGAGAAACCGGAACACTGCCGAAGAGAAGTGTACAACATCATGTTCTATTGCTGGGAACCTGAGGCTGAACAGCGTCCAGACTTCTCTCAGCTTGTGGTACTTCTGGAAGAACTCCTCCTCACTGAGACGGATTACATCGAACTCCAGAGGTTCCCGGATCATTCTTATTACAACATAGTATCCTTGTCCGGCGAGAAGGTATAGCAATCAGCTAACTTCTGGGCTCTGTAGCCTCTCAAATCGACGCGGCTTCTTCAGTCCAGAAGAAAGAAGAAGTTAAAGAATCTGTGTGCCACACGGTGTAACGGTTCTATTCTCTCAACAATATGAACTATTATGTCAAGATAAACATGAGTTGTGTTAAAAGAATAGAGTAATATAGTAAGTAATGTCTGTACGTTTTTCTACCATTATTAATTAAACAATTGCCTACTTTACCTATATAATTTTTCATCACAACTATGTATTTAATCTAACAATTCAATCTCTCTTTTTATTAATTAGATAATGGAATTCTTCTAAAAGGATTGTTTCTTCTAAATCTTTTGTAAAACCATATTAGTTTTAATTACTAATCCAGTCCTAGTAATTTGAAATTGGGTTTTCTCCCTTCTCTCTATTAATTTTCTGTACTGCGCTTGGGTGTGAATTCGGTCAAATTGTTGTATTTATGGAAAATTAATTACATTTTTTCTTAAATTGCTGCATGTACAAAAAATTAGTTGAAAAACAAACGCTGGGAAACAAGAGTCCACTAGCACTGGCCGGATTGCAACCGGTGCCGCTTCTGACACGAGAATGCTAAGTCCACGGCTCAACTCGCTCGGCCTGCTAGGGGTTTTAAGAAAAGCTATAAGTACAATTTCGTTCGGAAAGAAACTTAATTTCATAGCTCCACTCCTTTTAAGTTAGGAAAATGGGAAAATTGAAGTTTATTCAATGAGATTTGGGGATGTACTATATATTATAATACTTACGGCCAAAGACGCATAGACTTTACTTACAACGATTTATTTAAATCATATTTAACAAAACATGAACCTTTATTTATTAAAAATATGTTATTTAATTTTTTTTTTAAATCTACCCAACTTTATTGTACAATCACACGAATTCATCATTTCTTTAAATGTAAACTTTGACTATATAAGATAATGATTATATCATTGAAGTGTATATTAATTATATTTGTACAAATATCTTAATTGAAAATGAATTGAATTTAATATTTCCTATTGATTTGTATATATCTTTAACTTATTGAAGCAATACATTCTTCCTGTTATGTTTTTGTGAAACTTACTACATCTATAACTATTGTTTGTTCTTTTGAATGGTTAATGGTATTTCTGTTAATAATGTGTATATATCATGTAAATATTTTATAGTTTTATTAATAAAGTATCCGTTGGTACCTAATTATTTTATTTTCCCATACATTTTACATAAACTTAAAAAAAAAGGTACATTATATGATAAAAAGTGCCGAACTTGTAGTGACAAAGATAAGGTGTGTAATAGAAAACTGGACAAGGGTAAGTTTCAGTTTTACAACTGTTATGTCACATTCTGGTGAATACTTGTTGCTTCTGTAAAGTGTTTACAACATCATAATTTCCATCGATGATTTTATCATGTAGAAATTTTAACTTTCACTCTGCCCTCTGTGAGTAAAAAATTGAAATAATGAAAGTCTGCTGAAAAAAAAAATGGAATTTGAAATCAATTCTTACATGTATAGGTTAGTGTAAGTGAAAACTGACTTTTGTCATTTATTTACTTTTGGATTTTGGATCCTTCTACCTCACCTTAATATTATCTATTTTTTCTAAAAACTTTGGCTTATCAACAGTATATTATTCATTTATATTACTACTGTTATTTTCAAAAATTTGTGTAAGGAAAATATTTTACTTTTCTTTCTTTTATTTATTTTTTTTTTTTTTCAATTTGTATAACATAGAAATTTTATTTTTCACTCTACCCTCTGTGAGTAAAAATTAAAATTATAAATAACTGCTAAAGGAAAAAACAAAAACAAAAAACTTATTTATTTCCTGTTCAACTTATTTATTTGGACAGCCCTGATGAAGTAATAAATAGTTGTAAACTATTTTTGTTTCACTATTGACCGCAACCCTGACCATCTCCCTATATAAAAACAAAAAAACTTTGAAATTCCTTTTTACATGTATAGGTTAGCGTAAGTAAAAACTGACTTTTGTTATTTATTTATTTATGCCTTCATCAAATGAAAATTAGTTTTTGGAAATTATTTTACTTTTCTTTCTTTTATTTATATTCTATCAATTTTTCAAAGTATGTATTTATTTATATTATAACTCCTAAAGATGAAATAAAAAATTAACTTTGAAATCTCTTAATGAGCCCTTAAATCTTTAAATTATCTTCCATGCGGAAAATAGGAGTTTTTCCACTTTTGAGGATAATGGTTTAGTAGTCTTTTGTCTGAGTGGTAGGGGCAAGGTGTACAGATATGTCCCTGTGGTAGAGGCTAGGTTTCTCAGAGCTACGAGAAATCAATCCCATTTCCAGCAGTTACTTTAGCCAACAGACAATTCGAAGCGTCCACCGGGACGTATTGTCCCACTGGGGCTGAAAGGGTTAAGCCCCGTCATACTATTCACTGAGCATAAGATCCATCAGATATTAACGACCATTTAGTTTTACATTGATTCACCAAGTTTAATATAAATCTTTAAAACCGTTTTTGAGAAAATTTTAAAAGTTTAAAATAAATTATATAACGTGGCATTTCCAGTTGATCAATTTTAAAGAAAGTATCATAGTAAAATCCTAGGCATGGACCTGCCTTACATTGATATTTCAAATACTTACGACTTTTCGTTTTCTAGTTAGGATGTCCACAGGCACGCACACCGTTTACTAGATTTGTTTATTTCGCAATACTTCCCCCTACTATATATTTCATTTATAGATAAGCAAAAATAATTAGCAACCAAATCGGTCTGGAGATTATATTTATGATTTCCTTTTATTTATTTATTTTTTAATTTATTTAAGGCCTAACTGGACATACGAAGTTAAGCTTTGGGGCATCACTAAACCTTCGAATTCCTCACGTATCCAATAATTACAATCTAATATCCTTCGTAAAATCCTCAATGCTCCTTACTTAGTCAGAAATAAAATCATCTATAAAAACCATAGTGTTCCGTATGTAACCGATCTTGCCCGAACCAGATTGATATCCTACCATTATAAACTCCTAACCATCAAAACTCTCTAATTTATAACCTTGTATCTTCTTCTATTCCAAACAATCCTCCGAGGCGCCTAAAAAGAAGATGGCCTGAATACCTTCTAGTGTAGAAATATGATTTGAATGCTCTCTATAGGTAGTTTCTCTACATGCCTGTATCACTCCGTTTTGGTCTTAGAACAAATTTACTTCATGTGTCTTTATGTAAATAAAGTTGTAGATAGCAATAAATAAATAAAATTATCTATTTATATTTACATCTGTAATAGAAATATATTTGAAATTCAAAGATCTTTCTTGGAGCGCTAAGGTCATAGTTTACAAGACTTATTATTCGCCCACAGTCACCTATGGCAGCGAGGCATGGGTCGTAACAAAGGAGATGGAGAATCGACCATGCACCTGGGAAAGTAAAATGCTCAGGATAATATATGGACCAGTCTACTCTGATGGTATATATATACGGTTTTTATGTAGGTGTCTACGTTAGACGCTTGATTAAGGCTAGCAAACAAACCGATAATATATGTAAGGCCGATCATCACCTACAAAAAAACCGTA
>NW_027109179.1:1018365-1019283 GCF_000696795.3 Halyomorpha halys
TTTTTTGCTATATATATGTTTGCAGGGCTTAAGCCTTAATCAAGCCTCTAACGTAGACACGTAAAAGAAAAAAATGCCTCAACAACAATTTCCGATTTCTTTTTGTTAATTTACAATGGAACTGGAAAGATTTGTATTCTAAAGGAAACTTCAGAGAAAGACCAGAACGGGTTTAGAGGCGGTGGTTTATTGACTTAGGAATTAGGTGAAAGAAAGATATAATAGAGGGCTACAGCAAAAGATCTTTTAAGGTCTTTCTGTATCTTGGATTAGAAGCCTTTCTTCAAGTCACTCTCAGGCGATCGACCCGGCGACCCACAAAGCTCAAAGTGGCTCGAAAATTCTTAAAAATAAAAATATATTTTAATTTAGATAATCCATATCAATGGAGAAATTAGAATTAAATAAATATAAATCTTATAGCAGGTAAAGTGAGTGGGACGGAGGTACGACTAACGCTACAATGCTATTAGTGAGTTTAAAAATTTAGACTATTTGTTAGGAAAAATGGCATTATGAATTTGGTAGCTCGAACTGGTGGTAACAATTGGAATAGGTGATACTTGATTATTGAAGTTAAAAAATAGAGAATTGGAAATTCAGCTTCGGGGGCTCCACCAAACTATCAAATTCCTTCCATATACAATCTTTACAATAAAAAAATCCTTGATTTTCCTTATTACGTCACAAATAAACTTTCCCATTAGGAACTCAATGTTTCAAATACCAATCCTCCCATGTTTAATTTTCCTACTATCTAAACCTATATCTTTTCTTCACGCTTCCAATCTGGCTACAGCTTCATATATATATTTTTTATTCTTTTAATTCGGCGCTACTGCCCTTGGAGGGCATGGGCCTGATTACAAATTGCATGCCAGACTACTCCATTGCCAGGAACCTCTCTCCATTGAATAT
>NW_027109179.1:1020147-1021153 GCF_000696795.3 Halyomorpha halys
ATGACTTTAAAAAAAAAGGGAATAGAATTATAACTTACTAGAATGATACTGCCTTTTATAACCTCTGTATTTATTTATCACCCTACCCTTCCTATTAGGCAATACGGGTGTTCACAGCAGTTGGTACAACTCATTGGTGCATATGTCAAACATTATAACCTCTGTAATACTCCTATATGCATTATCAGTGCTTATTTACCTAGTGAGTTGGGATGAAGGTTGTATAGAGGCCTAGTCCTACCATAACTCCCCCCACCAGTTTATGTATATGCCTCATAAACTCCAAAAAAAAAAAACACAAAATAAAGAAAAAACTAACCTATGTACAGGAAGTAAAAGAAAACTGAAAGATAAACTTTTCATAACCTAAAATTAGCGCACTCACTGCACAAAGAAAATAAAAATATCGCTTACTCCTGTTCTCCTCACCATAAACTTACAAAAAATAATTTTTTTTTCGATAAAATTTATCATGGCCAAGAACCGCCTGACTCCACGAGCGTTCTTGGGTAATGGTGCTTTTTGAATGACTTTCACGCGTCCCTGATCCGGTTGTACCCCTTTCTGCGAGACTACCTTACCCAGGAATCGAATTTCCCGTAAACCAAATTGCGACTTTTCACGAGATAATTTAATGCCCAACTCGCAGTCGAAGACGTGTAATTCAAATGGTCGACGTGTTCTTTCTCGTTTTTGCTGAAAACAATCAAATCGTCCATGTAGACCTGTGAAAAGTCTTCGCCCAATCCCCATTTATCTATTAGACGCTGGAAGGTTAGTAGGGCCCCTTTTAACCCGAATGGCCTTAATTTTAAATCGAAATGCCCCCGCTCCCTTGAAAATGCTGTCTTCCCGATATCCTCTTCGACCATCTTAACTTGGTGATATCCGAGACTGAAGGAGAATATCACACTAATTTATAACAGCATTTAACTATTTATTAAGAACAGGTTAATTGATAGCAAAACATTAGACTAAATTATCATGAAAAACATCTATTTTAAAA
>NW_027109179.1:1021203-1022340 GCF_000696795.3 Halyomorpha halys
TAATGCTATATATATACCTTCTGGCTTGTTTACATGGGGAGTTTAGGCACACTACAGAGCATAGGTATTATGAGTCTTAATACCTATGCTCTGTTTATATCTCTCCCCTGCCAGTTTACGAACAATTCCTCGTAAACTACAAGTAAAATAATAAAATAAAAAAAAAATAACAAAAATAAAATGCCATTCTATATGTTACAACAAAGAAATTAAACTAAATATGCACACTTTAACAAACTTAAGCTAACATTTTGCTATTTACACAATTTTATATCTACAACTTAAGGCTATTTACACTGGTCACCCACTCACACTCTTGCCTATTTACACTCCGATATATTACAACACAACGAACAAAACAAAACAACAAAAAACGAAAATCTGTATATCTGAGCTAGGGAGGAGGCACTCTAGGTGTCTCCGGAGTTGTTCTCACTGGGAACCTTAATTGTTCTACGTGAACCGTCCGCCTCTTTCTCGGTTCCTGTATACTCTCAATAGTTACCACGTTATGTTCCCTAATGGTTATCACCCGGAATGGCCCCTCATAGCGCCGAGATTCCTTAGTTCTATTGGAGCCCAAACGGCGGTACACGACCGTCCCAATTCGAACGTCTCCCATCACGTCCCGCAGGTTTAAATTCTGTCGTTCCACTCGCCGACGCTTCTCCCGCTATATTCGCCCTCTCGCTTTCTCCCACAACTTCCGCATAACCCCGTAGTAGTATGAATGGAATGATTATATGCGGCTATTGCCCTCACCATCGCCTCGTCCGGCTCCAGCCCTTTGTCCGCGTGATACACCCGCAAGTGGTCGCTCAGGGTGCTATGCAGTCGCTCTATACCCCCTCTACTTTTAGGATGGCCTGGGGTGTTAATATGCCAATCTACCTCTAAGGTCTTCATCTCTCCCCTAATTGTGGCATTATCGAACTCCCGACCGCCGTCGGAGGAAATTCGCCTTGGGACCCCATAAAATTGGAACCATGTTCTCAGCGCGGCTATTACTCCCTCCGCTGTCCTATCTTGAGCCAGGTGGGCCATGGCTACTTTGCTAAAGAGGTCGATGACGGTTATCCACTTGAACCCTTTCCATGTGAACGAGTCAATTTGGATTTCACTCAGTGGTTCTAATGC
>NW_027109179.1:1028477-1029232 GCF_000696795.3 Halyomorpha halys
ATATGAGCGTCGGAAAGGAATGATTAAACAGACGTTGATTGATTAATTAACCTAGACGGCCGTTGTAACAGAATGTATTATTTCGTGGCTGAAAAATCGAATATCCCACTCTGGTCAGAACAGGTTGTTTACTATCAATAGAATAACCCCCTGAATGTCGAAATGGGCAGATATATGGCAAAAAAGGTAGATTAATTAGATTTTAGCGTGATTTATCTTTTATGAACATCAATACAATTGATATATTTTTTATTTGTAGTAGCTTAATCATTTTTAATAATTTTTGAATTATAAAATAACTTCAATATTGGTTAACCTATTTTAATCCATAGGTTAAAAAAAATCTTGATTTTCTTGAAAACAATAAACATTTTCAATCATTTAGAGAACTTTTTGATTTATTATTTTCATTAAATAATATTTTAATTCGCAAGTCGTTCAATGTTTGCGGCTTTCCACCGAAACTATGCTGATTTTAAACGCTTGCACCATAGGCTCAGCCCTTGAGGAAAAGAATAGTATTGCATAAGGGGGTCCAGTGATATCCCTTATAAGTTTTATATCTCAGATTCTAACAGGACACGAGGAATTCCGGGAAAAGCTGCAGAGCTTCGAGAAGAACATCGACTTTCCGGTGCCTCAGTAGCAAAGTCTCCAAAACAGCATAACATGTAGTGGTAAATTGCTCCGAAATAGGGTGCGACGCTGAGGAAATTCTTCCCCACCGTCCACTCAAGATTGAGAGCAGGTTGGGT
>NW_027109179.1:1034257-1036065 GCF_000696795.3 Halyomorpha halys
GGACCAGGCGTGTTGGACGTACCGGACGGATGCTGGTGGATAAGGTGTAGCCCCATCTTAAGGCACTCAACCGAGTGCTGGGCTGCACCACGTTTTTATAATAATTGTCCCAAAAAATTAAATTTTGTATTTATGAAAATAAAATGTTTAAAAAAAAAAAAAAGAAGATGTTTATTGGCAACAGTGGCATGCGCAACCCTAACGCACTACCCCACTGTTGCCGAACCCCGTATGGCAGCAATGCCAGGAAGGGGGAACAAAAAAAAAAAAAACAAAAAAAAAGATTGCACCGAAATGGATGAACACCGAGCCAGGTTGTTAAGAAAGACTAGAATCTTCACCCTCGAAGAGTCAGACTATCCCTTCTGAGAGAAGAAGAGAATTATTCGTTCTTTCCGTAGTTTATCTACGGATGGAAGAGGTTGGTGAATCCAATGCACTTTACTGGGAAGAGCACCCTGCGTTAGCGCGCCACAAGATGCAGACAAAGTCCAGGGCTGGAGTAAGCTCGCGTGCTGGAGCTGGTACTGACCAGGAGGATGTGGACCAGAGGGGATGGACGTAACGATTGGAAGCGGGTGGATAAGGTGCAGCCCTATTATCAATAGGCTGTACCACAGCCTAAATATTAAAATGTATGTCCCAATAAATTTAATGGACCCCCACCGAGTACAATTATTATGTACAATAATGCAGCAATAGCATGCGCAAGCATTCTGGGATTTCTTTTGCCAGAAATGGCTAGGCAGAAGGATTAAAAAAAAGGTCTGAAACAAAAAATGGATAGCAACTTTAAGATTGAGAAAATATTTTAAAACAAATAAACTGTATTACAAGAAATTAAAAAGATAACGATAGAGGTATACTAATAAAATATAAACAATTTAAATAATATTAGTTATCTTATTAATTTATTGGTTTATTGTATCTTTGTTTTGTTCTTTTCACTATCTTTATATATCGTTATACTGTTTATGTTTTGTACTCTTGAAATGTGAAATTTAGGCCGGAGTGTTGGCACAAATAAATAACTTTTACTTAAATTAATGATCTTATACTGGAAGAGTTTCTAGAACAAATATGAAATTGGTGAATGGCACAATCTTCCTTGTTTAATTATACCAATTTATTTCACATACAACGACGTTTCGGGGTTATCCCCCATCTTCAGGTTGCTAGAAAACCAAATTAAACAAAATTTGAACACATGCTTACAACATCACTACCATATCATATATTCATAAACTATTTACCTGATAAACTATTTTGTATATAATGTATAATTAACTCATTAGTTCGTCATAATATGCTAATATTGAATCATATTGTTGTCAATTATAAAATAAAAAACTTTTTATAACATCAGCTGTTATACATATTTCAAGGAAACAATTACCTTCCTGAAGGTTATCTTTCATTATGATAAAAACCATATAGACTATAACAATCATCTCCTACCTCTATTACCACAAAGATGAACAATCTAACTAAAATTAACAATTTTTATATACCATAATAAACAACAAAAGTTAAATTAATTTAAAATTCTACAAAAATACACAAACTAAATGTTAATTTATTTATAATAATGTGTGCCTAATGTTTTTGTATCTGTGTATAATCAATTGCTTTGTCAATGTTTTTTGTAATATGTACTGATTCTATCATTTTTCTATTCTTACTTCTTACTATTTTTTTTATTTTTTTTTAGATATTACAATCTGCCACACATTTGTGGGCAATAGGTAATATTGATGAATGATCTCATATATACTAAAATAAAAAATAAATAAATAAAAAATAAAATA
>NW_027109179.1:1036215-1056726 GCF_000696795.3 Halyomorpha halys
TAAATTAACATAATGATGAAATAATATATACAATATTTACACAATCGACCTGAGGATCCCTGAGCCCACTCTATCCCCCACGTGTGAGGGGTAGAGCAGAGCTAAAGAGATCCCAGCGCATTCCTCTCGCCGCATCACTGGTAATGACCCATTTTTAATTGTCTATATTAGAGTGTTGTAGAATAACTACTAACACTGACCACTTAAATCAAATTATTAAAAAAATAAATAAGTAATAATATCGAAAAGCGGAAATTATACAAATTTATTTCAATAAATTAATTAAGATGATAATGTTGAATTTAATAGAAGAGGAGATAACTCTTTTGAAAGGAAGCAATATTTTCCCTTTACATTCCTTTAACTTTTCCGTATTAGACGAATGGCTTTTAAGAACTGAAAATCTCTCTCAATTCAAGAACTCTTTTTTGTTTTACATTTCGTTTCTTATATTTGACTTTCTTCGATAATATTAAACAAGGAAAATAAATGAATTAAAAATCTTTGTTGGGAGAATAGTTTTTTCATTATCTAGTTTCTTTTCAATGAATGATTGACTTATCTATTCACATCATTCAGAAAAAAACTTTAATGTGAAAGAATCATGATGATAAGAAATGTATCAGAAGACTGATTAAATAATCGTTTTAATTATCACAATTGTCTAAATCAGAAGCTCTAAGTTAAAACACATTTTTCCAGCAATGGGAAAAATTTGGCATTAGTTTGAAAAATTTAGCAGCGGAGATACGACATTGGAAAGGAAGAAGGGCTACGGGCGACCATTATTGGATATTTGAGGTTCTCCAGGAAGCTCATAGAAGCATTTTTACAAATTTTATGAAAAATAGGATGTGACTATGACAAAAATCTTTACGATTACTTTCAATACAAATTGAAATTGAAATTGTAAGTTGTAGCTCTTTCATCAGGGGCTGAAAATCCACATTTCTTATAAGATCTTAGATCTTCTTGCCTCGACTCATGGATTTTTTTTTTTTATTTATTTAAGTGTTTCGACCACTCGGGCCATTTACACTTGATTTACAAATTCGATTAAGATTGGCATGTTCATACAGTTGAAATACAAATACAATTGAAATTACAACGTGAGAAATTTACATGCATACATGAAATACACATACAGTTGAAATTACAAAGTGAGAAATTTACAATCACAATTACCATTACATATTAACAATTACAATTTACCCTTCACAAATTTATTACTGTTGTGGAGTCTTCTCTGAGCATTTCCTGTACACATGAAGAGAATCGGTGAGACTCCACACTAATCCAGTAAGAATGTTTCCAACAGCGAGATCACTTCAGCAGCAGTGACACATGGTTTAAAAGAAGAAACCCAGGAGGTGCAAATGAGAACAAAAATATGTGACGTTAGAAGTGTATTAGTGAGAGAAATGCTCAGTCTTACCGTTGCGAGGAGGCCAGAGAAAAACTGAATTGAGTATTGGTGGTGAAGTAAAAGAGGAACTAGCATAAACCAGCGACTATAACAATATCAAAGGGTTAACGGAAGGTAGACAAAATTATTAACAAAACTGATGAAATACTAGGATAATATGGAAGTTTATTTCCGAATACAAGCAAAATGCTCAAGACTATAACTGCACCGTGTTATAGAATATTTAATTATTCATTGAAATACCAAGTTCAGTATTAAACTGTCAAAATTGTTTGCGTCTTTAAAAAAAATCGAAGAATAGTGAATAGTTATTTCTATAAAGTACTTGTTCCGGATAGTTGATTTAAATACATTGCAGTAACGCCCTAGGGATACATGACCTTAAAAAGTAGTTTCAGTTTCGTATGGCGTTTAGTTTTTGAGCTTGGCTTACAATACAGAAAATTTTCGTAGACGTGGTTATCTGGAATCAACAAGTGATTTTCCGTCAAAAAATGGAATTCGAAATTGTTTACAATCTTACAAAACACTTACTATGTATTTCATAGAGGTAAGCAAATGTAAGATGTGTAAATTATTGGATGAAAAGGAATTCTTCAGGAAGGGCTTAGGTAAAAATGTATGTTAATGTAACATCTTGGGCATACCTTAAATGCTTCGTTACATGGACTCTGAATTAAAGCTTGTCATTCTGTTTAAAAATCTGGTTCATCATACTTCATGACCGCAATACTATACACTATATATTATAGCAAGTAAATAACAGGTTTTTCCGGCATCGGTAGGTGAGGCCAGATAACGACATTAAGAATATTTAAATTATGAAGAAGATCGTTAGGGTTGAGGGCATAAGAAAAAAAAGAGTAACAACTATCTATTCGCCAACGTTTCGCCCCACTTTGTAGAGCTTCATCGGGGCTAAAAACATACAATAAATTAAAATCTGTACCACTACAACCCGTTAAGGGTCAGGGATTCAGTACTTTGTAAGGATGTACTGTTACTAGACCAAAGATTGTGCAAGGAGGTGATTTAGTCAGCATCAACCTCGACTGTACGATTTTTACGCAATTAAATGTACCCAACTTATAAAACTAGGTGGACCCCAAGGAGGGCTCCAGAACCTACAGGGTTGACTCACGGCTACAGTGTAACAGTAATTAATTTTCTGCCCAGCCGGATTAGAACCCAGGTCCTTATAGTTAGTAACACCACGCCTAACCACGGTGCCACCGCGCTCCCTAAAAAGATACAAAAACAACTAAAAATGTTTAGACATAGTAGGATAATATATAAAAGGTAAATTAAGGTAAGGTTAAACTTTATAAAATAAAAATAAATATTTTTATTTTAACTATAAGTAATGTTTAGTTGTTACATTTTGATCAATAATGTAATTTTTATTGTAATTTATCTGATTGCAAAAACGTAGTTTACGTTGAAATAACTAGAAATTCATGACACGCAATCACGGAGAATTCCTCCAAGTTTAAAACTTCATGATAAGTTATGATGGAATAAGGAGAGTTAATTACAAAAGATTATTTTCGTCTTATATACTATTCCGAGGCAAAGAGGTAGTAAATGATTTTCATAGTTCAAAACGACAGATAATACTTCTAATAGGAAATAAGATTTAAAAAAAAAAAACGACACCGTGGTAGTGTATTCTCTATGTCATCTTCATAGCTAATATTCCTACAAACCCCAAAACCTTCCTTGAAACTTAACCGACGTTTTAAACAGTTATGTTGGTTACTGAACAGAAACTCTCATCTTTCAACTGATAACAAATTATTGATCAACAAGACAATACTGAAAATGATCTGGACCTACAGACTTGAACTGTGGGGGACAGCAAAATTTTCGAACATCGGTCGTATCAATGGATCTAAGGACTTTGATAGTCAATGCTCCTTACTATGTAACTAACAATACCTTACACCATTACCTCAACATCCCTTATGTCCTAGAAGTTATTCCATCCCGATTTGCCAACTTCCATCAGAACCTTATTCACTATTCTAATATCTGTCCAGCCTTAACCATCTCTTAATCCTCCCGAAGGTTGAAACGGCTTTGGCCCTGCGACTTTTTATGAATTGCTGTTGGAGTCCTGGCAACAGCTTGACAATTCGCCATTCAAGTCACGCGTATATGCAGATAAATCCCTCTCAATCAATCTCCACTGACTCTCAGTACCAGTGACGTGGTTAGGAAAAAAGCGCTGGGATCTCTTGGAGCTCTGCCTTACTTAGGAGTTCCCCTGCAGATTGTAAATATGGTATATAGGTGCGAAGGTGTTTTTTTTTTTTTTTTATTGTGACTTAAATTTAATTTCCTTATCATGTGCATAAATTATTTTATTTTTATTATATGATAAGTTTCATTTTATTATATCTTTGATATAGATTAATATTTTTATTTATAAAAATCTAGATTTGATTATTTTTTCTTTTAATTGTTATTATTTACATTCTCGTTTTTTTTTTGTATGAAGTGCAACTTCAACTAAATGCCAAATGCCAAATGCCTCTTAACAATGCTGGTTGAGTTAATGAGTAGACAGATGAATATTCTTACAATTTATAGGTTTGTTAAACAAAAGGGAAATATTAAATGCTAAATCTGTGGTAACTACAGGTTATGAAGAATCAGCCAAAAGAATCATGTGAATTTTAATTTTATACTTTTGAATATAGAGTAGCGAAAATGAATTATGGATGCACCGTTGAGCAGGTAGATCAAGTTAAAAATAACACAGAGTGCACTCACCCAGTTGGACCTTATGTGGATGAAGGCAGCATCCTCTCCATTCTTGTTTTCTCTTCTTCCGCTGTTACTCTTCTCTCCCCCGTCGGGAAGCCGTTTCTCTGAGTTACTTTTCCATCTTCATTAAAGACGGAAGGAAATCAGATAGAAAAATATTCCTATTTCTCCTCTGTTTGTGCCCACAGCTCGCTAGCGAGTCTCTTTTATTTATCTTGGCCACATAGGGAACTGGAGTTACTAATTGCTTATTGTGTGGGGGGTGGCTTGTTTCAAATCTTCTGTTTATACAGAACACTTTTATTTTTTCTGTTTTTTTTTCTTCTAATTCTGTAAATATTGTATGAATGTTTATTTAAATACTCATATTTAATGCCCTTAATTTGTGGTAGATTGTATTATTTATCCTTAATAAAAAATATCATTCCATTCCAAATAGTGTGTATTTATAGTGTCAGTTATAAGTAATTCAGTTAAGAGTAATTTTAAACAGAGGAAAACTTTTCAGCTCACCTGAATAAAATATTTTCGAAAGATCACTATACATCCATTTTTATAGTAGTTCAGCCTCGGAAAAGTTTTCTTTCTACTAGACACTTTATTTATTTATCACACTACCCTGCCTATTAGACGATACGGGTGTTCGCAGCAGTGGGTACAACTCATTGCTGCATATGACAAACATTACATAGCTGTGCACACAGCTTGCTATTGCTACAAAATATATTTGCACTTCTAAAGAGGCCTTGCTGGTGTAGCTTATTCTCTCCTACCCAGGGAGAAGTGAGTAGAGTCCACAGCTTCCCTCCATCCGTACACGAAGGTCTTGTAGTGCGGTAGTTTTCTTTCTTCATCAGCTCAGGAAGATCGCTCTCCGTCAGAACATAGAGTCCTGTTTTCCTCATCATCTTGGCTCTCAGTGCTTCATAGGCGGTACAGGCTAGTACAACGTGCTCGGGAGTCTCTGGAACATGACAAATTGGGCATAGATAATCGATGTTAATGCCATGTGCGGCGAGCTTTGCTCGGAAACTCCCATGACCCGTGAGGAACTGTGAGACCCAGTAGTCGGGGAGGACCCACGTTGATTCGAGGCGTGAACCAACGGTAGGAAAGTACTTTTGAGCAATCCACCCACCGTCGGTTCCATTCTTGCAAGGACTCTTCTCGAAGGATCCTCTTCCATCTGTTAGGGTTTTCACCAATACACGCCAGACTTTCCCTCTTTATCTTTTTTTGATAATAGTCTTCCTGCTGGAAAATATTGATAGGGACTCCTCCAGTAACACATGTACCACCTCATGAGACACTGTTCTGTATGCTCGAATGACTCGCAGCAGAGCCATCCTCTGTATTGTAGCCAACCTGCTCTTCTGCCTTTTCGAGAGATATTGACTCCATGCAGGGGATGCATATTTCAAGATGCCTAAAACTACTCCTTTATAAATGGTCAATCTTGCTGGGTATCTATTTATGGATATGGGTGAATTTTTTACTCGAATAATCAATTATTCGTACAGTAACATATGATTAACTATCCGAATACTTTTTTTATTCATCATTATTTCGTACGAATTATTAATTATTCGTGCAAAACCATTTGAATACTTTTGTATTCGTCCATTTAATAGAAAAATAATATCTTATTGGAAAAAATTAAATGATTAACCATCCGAATACGTTTGTATTCGTATAAAGACGACATTTTTTGTCTTACAGCTATACATAGATATATTTTATGATCCCGTATAGATTAATTTTAACTTTTCTGATTTCTAACATGTTAGGATCTCTTTATATGTTTCATTATATGCCAAAAATGAAAATGCTATTGATTTTATGATCGCGTATCGATTGATTTTAACTTTCTTGATCCCGAACATGTAAGAGTCCATTTTTATGTTTTGGGATATGTAGAATATGAAAATGCTTTCTAACATGTTAGGGTCCCTTTATATGTTATGAGATATGCTGAATATGAAAATGCTATCGATTTTAAGACCGCGTATAGATTAATTTTAACTTTCTTTATTTCTAACATGTTAGGGCCTCTTTATGTTTTGAGATATGCAGAATATGAAAATGCTATCGATTTTATAAGCGCGTATCGATTTATTTTTACTTTTCTATTTTCTAACATGTTTAGGATCCCTTTGTATGTTTTGAGATATGCAGAATATGAAAATGCTATCGATTTTAAGATTGCGTATAAGAAAGTTAAAATTAATCGATAAGCGACCACAAAATCGATATCATTTTCATATTCTGCATTCCTCAAAACGTATAAAGGGACCCTAATATGTTAGAAATCAAAAGAGTAAAAACAAATCGATATGCGATCTTAATATCGATATCATTTTCATATTCTACATATCTCAAAACATAAAGAGGCCCTAACATGTTAGAAATCAAGAAAGTTAAAATTAATCTATTATTAATAAATTAATCTATCGATTTTAAGATAGTATTTTCATATTCTGCATCTCCGAAAACCTAAAAATTACATGTTCGGGATCAAGAAAGTTAAAATAAATCGATACGGGATCATAAAATCAATAACATTTTCATTTTTGGCATATAATGAAACATATAAAGAGATCCTAACATATAAGAAATCAGAAAAGTTTATATAAATTGATAAGCGATCACAAAATCGATATCATTTTCATATTCTGCATTCCTCAAAACGTATAAAGGGACCATAATATGTTAGAAATCAGAAGAGTTAAAACAAATCGATAAGCAATCTTAAAATCGATAGCATTTTCATATTCTGCATATCTCAAAACATAAAGAGGCCCTAACATGTTAGAAATCAAGAAAGTTAAAATTTATCTATTATTAATAAATTAATAAATTAATCTATCGATTTTAAGATAGGATTTTCATATTCTGCATATCCGAAAACCTAAAAATTGGCCCCTATGTATTAGAAATAAAAAAAAATTAACATAAATCGATATGGGATCTTAAAATCGATAGCATTTTCGGTTTGTACTTGTTCAAACATGTGAAAATGTGGGACCTTCATACATTAGAAATTGAAAGTGGTAAAAAAATAAGTAAATTTAAAAAATAAATAAAATTATTATTCGAATAATACGTATTCGACTAATTTTTTATTCGATTAAAATAGTATTTTAAATATTCGAATAAAAAAAGTATTCGTCCCTTGTCAATCGAATAATTATTGCCTAACTCAGATCTGGAACCAGGTCCCAAGTCTCGCATTACATATGTTTTCTTCTCTTAAATTCATTCGAAGTATAAGCGATATAATTCCTTTAAAAAATATAATATTATGAAGAAATTCTATTCAACCCACGGAGTTTGTAAAGTTGCACACTTTATAATGACTATCTTACGTAATAAGTAATTATACTGTCCCACTCAGTGTACCAACTTAGTACCAGACGCTCTGATAAAGAACTAAAATCTGGCCGAAACATCAGAACGTCAAAAGTCTTACTTATTTGTTTTCTTCACTGACCACACCACCTACCACGTTAAACAGTATTTTATAGTTTATTTTTACGAGAATTCTCGCATAAGATCAGAAAGAAAGTACTGTTACTAGAGCAACGATTGTGCAAATAGGTGATTTGGTCAGAACCACGCTCGATCGCTAGATTTTTACACAACCATGGGGCTCCAGAACCCATAGGGCTGACTCATGACTACTGTGAAACATGAAATAACCCCGGTTCTTGGAGTAAGTAGTGGCTTACGTAAACAGTGCCTTATCATTGAGCTACATATTTATATATGTAAAGTGAAAGTAAAATTTCCAACTACAAAAATATTTCCTCTGCCTCCCGAAACCTCCCTGTTGCGACACTCGCTTTAATGAGGCACGTGTTTCATCTAGGTCGTTTAGGGTCTCTTATGTAACTCGAGCAGAAGGGTTCATGTTTAATGCAACAATGTATGAATAATATCGGTCCTTTACAAATCAACTGAATCTATTATCGCTATTTATGTATTCAAAATATATTTATCCCACATTACATCACGAGTCCTTATGAAAATTTCTAATTGAGAAATTATTCTTTACTAATTTATACCAGGGTCGTTACAAATGTTTTTGAGAATAAATTCATTGCTGACGTTACAGTAGCTGTCTTAATTCAATTGTTACTTTCTCCTACCATCGATCCCTTTCACACCACTTAGTCCTTCTACAAACCCAAAATTTTCTACAAACCACAGCCGTATCGATCCAAACTTGTCTAATCCCCATAACAATAGTAGGGGGTTATTATTAACCGAAAATTCCCACTTTCCAATCCTTCTTTGATTCTCTCGGACTCCATTTCTTTCTAGTTGCAGACCTTAACGCAAAAAATCAACAATGTGGAGCTAGAAACACCAATTCCCGTGGACCAGCACTCCTGTCTGCAATCGATTCCCTTCGTTGCAACATTCTTTGTCCCAATTCTCCTACATACTGGCCAACCGATCCTAACCATAACCCTGACCTACTGGACTTCTTTATACACGAAGGCTTAGGCCCTCTAAACACTTCCCTTTCACGCCTCGATAACCTATCTTCAGACAGTAGTCCACTGATCCTAACTATCTCCATATCCCCAAATCCTGTATTACCTCCACCCTCATTCATAAGGGGCCCAGTAAACTGGAATTTCTTTCGCTGAATCTTAACAGGCCAAATCAATCTTAAAGGTTCCCTAAAAGCCCCTAAAAACCTAGATGACGAAGCTTCATTCTTTTACAAACCTTATCCAAGAAGCAGTCTGGTCTGCCTCCTAACCCTATAATGTCCCCAATAAACACAAGACAAATCCTCCACCACAACATCTCAAAGACCTCATCCAAACCAAACGCCAATACATAACATAATAACAACGCTCTAGGCATCGCTCTGATCGTCGTTCATACTACCACTACTGTAAACTTGTTAAGAGAGAATTGTCCAACCATCGATCCGAGTCCTTCAATTCCTACCTCTCTTCCCTTTCTACTCTCGACAATTCCCTCTGGCACATGACCAAAAGAATCCTAAGATCCAAACACATTTTCCACCCTCTCCGACGAGATGCTAGCACATAGACAGCATCCGACGAAGATAAAGACGAAGAACTAGCCCTTTCTCTTTCTCACACAGTCACTCCTCATCCTGAACTTCATACTGACCACACTGAAATAATTGAAAAATACCTTTCGTCACCAATCCCACTCTCCTTACCTCCTAGAGAGGTCATCCTTTTTGAGGTCAAATATCAACTAAAGGATGCTATCTCCTTGTAAATCTGCAGGGTATGATCTTCTGACTCATCAAATCCTACGCCAACTTCCTCCCAAAGCTATAATATTCCTTACATATTTCTTTAATTACATTCTTAGGACAACCCACTTTTCTGTCCTGTGGAAACACTCCATTATAATTCTCTTTCTAAAACCAGGAAAACCTCCTAATAATCCTGCTTCCTATAGATCTATTAGCAATCCTCTCAACCATTTTTGAAAAAAGTCTCCTAAAACGTATCCTAACCATTTTTGAATCACAGTTTTCCTCTTGCACATCAATATGGATTCCGCCCAAGGCACTTTATAGTTCAACAAGGCCTCAGAATCGTTGACTATATCTCTTCAGCTCTTGAAAAGAAACAATACTGCTCGGGTGCCGTCCTGGACATAGCGCAATCTTTTGACCGGGTATAGGATGCCGGATTGCTTTTCAAGCTCAAGTCCATATTATCCCAAACCTTATACCTTATCCTCCGCTCCTACCTCTCAAAACGCTCCTTTCGAGTTTGTAGTGTTTACGAATACTCAAATATCTTCCCGATCGAGGCAGGAGTTCCCCAAGGCAGTGTCTTGGGTCCTGTTTTCTACATCCTCTTCACTGCTGACATTTCCATCACTCCCAACACGTTAAAGCTATCCTATCCTCTCATCCTGATCTTGTGACATCCTCACATTCCATGACATCCGAACACACTTCACCCGGATTGAGCAATGGTGAAACCAATGGTGGATAAAAGTCAA
This sequence comes from Halyomorpha halys, assembly GCF_000696795.3. Lineage (NCBI taxonomy): Eukaryota > Metazoa > Arthropoda > Insecta > Hemiptera > Pentatomidae > Halyomorpha > Halyomorpha halys. The sequence goes on from NW_027109179.1 coordinate 1,046,420, forward strand.
CGAATCGAAATGCTCCCATGTAACTTTCACCCTCCGTCGCAGCTTCTGTCCACTTATTAATTTTAATAATATTCCTCTACCCAGATCCGACACAGTGTAATACCTTCGATTCATCTTAGACAAAATAGTCACCTGGAACCAACATACTAGACTTAAAAGACACTAACTCATGTGACGATTCAGCCAACTTTACCGACTGCTCAGCCGGACCTCTCATTTATCACTAGAAATTAAACTTCTAATTTATAAGATTATACTCAGACCTATCTGGACCTACGGACTTGAACTTTGGGGAAAAGCTAAACCGTCGAACATCAACCGTATCCAATCCTTTCAATCCAAAATCCTTACAACCATAGTTAATGCACCCCAATACGTTTCCAACAGAACACTACTCCATGAACTTCATATACCTTTTGTCCTTGACCTCATACCAACCAAATTCTCAAAATTCCATATAAATCTTTCCAACAATCCTAATCCTTTGATTCAATTCTTATCCAGTTCCAACCACCCCTACAATCCACCAAGACGGTTGAAACGGCAGTGGCTAAGAGACTTATTGTAAAATAAAAACAGACAATTGGAGTTCTGGCAATGGTCTGTGCAGAAATAAACGTCAATAACCTTTCGTAGACTAAAACAAAATCCCTTGCTGAGTTCCTCTCAGCTGAGTAACCCCTTCCAGCTTGGTCTCCTAACTGTACTTTTGTTAGAATAAGACTGTGTGTAGATTTGAAACAGTTATAAACTCTTATTGCAATATATTCAGATCAATGAAGTTTTTTTAAGTCCTCTATCATAGCAGCACTTGATCTTAGTATGGAATATAACTGCCTTAGTCGAAAATTTAGCGTTTTACGTTGTGTCTTAAAGTGTATGGGGCCCACACGTACAACTTTCTGTCGCAAATAAGTTCAAGTTATTACGGTTACATGCCGTACTTCTTTGTGGTACAGGTTTGTCTATGTAAACGCTATTTTAACCCAGGAGAGGTTCAACCCTAAGCATTATGTTCGTATTGGTAAATAAACTTCCATATTTTTTCTAGTTTTTCATCTCTTTTGTTTATATTTTTGTCTACATTCCGTTAACCCTTTCATGTTGTTATTGTCGCTCTCTCATTTACCTCCCTACCTATACTCAATACAGTTTTGATCTGGCCTCCTGGTAACGGTTTCTCTCACCAGTACACTCCTAACGTGACATAATTTTGTTCTCACTTAAGCATTCTGCTTACCTGGGCACCTCCTACGTTTCTTTTTTTAAATCATGAGCCGAGGAAAAAAGATTTTATATCTCTTACGAAATCTGGATTCTCGAACCCCTGATGGAAGAGTTACAATTTACCATTTCAATTTCAAATTCCATTTAAAGTAATCCTAAAGATTTTTGAGATCGTCAATACCCTATTTTCCGAAACATTTTTAAAAATCATTTACCATGAGATAAATGTTCATTTATCTCTTGTTAAAGAAACTAAATTCCTTATTCAATGAAAATAATCTACGAACTAGGGATAAAACGTATTTAATGTACAAGTAAATTTGTAATGACGCAACAAGAGTTGCAAAATATCAGTGTTGCAAAAGGTAAGTTCTTTGACCCGGATGTATAGGGATTAGGGGCTCATTGTGTGGATAGGGGAACAATTTTGTAATGCTAAACCACCAGAGGATGTAGAATATTAGGTTTTCAGGACCTTACCTGTTGTACCTGGAAGGTACAAAGGAGGTCTTACTAACGGGGAGCAGGATAAATCGGTAACCCTGTAATCGATCAGTGGCTTTCAACATCAAAGGTGAAGAAGTAGAGTAAAAATAAAATTACAAAAACTTCAACAGATGGCCTTCACTATTTTGTAAGTTTTTTTATCCTCTTATCCAACCATTTGCTAAAAAAAAATTAAAATTCAGCAGTGCTTAATTCATTTATTTTTTATATTGGACGTTTTGATGATACTACGTTTCACTCTTCAAGATCAAATATTAATATTTACAATAAGCTTTATAATATTTAAACTGAGCTTGTAATATTTAAAATACAAGACTGAAAGGACAGGAGACTGCACGTCGATTCCGATAATTAGAGCAATTTCTTGACAATCAGTCTTAATTACCAATCCACTACTAAAGATTGATCATCATGATAATAAGGCCTATCTGGACAAACGGAATTGAGATTTGGGGCTCCACTAAACCTTCGAATTTCTCTCGATTCCAATCCACCTCGTATCGTATCTGCCGTACAATCCAAAATCCTCAATGCTCTCTACTTTGACACAAATCAAATCATCTATGAAGACCTTAATGTTCCATATGCAACTGGTAAGGGTTGAACCTTAAAGGTACAAAGGAGGTCTTGCTATAGGAGAGCAGGATAAAGCGGGAAACAAGTAAGTGAACAGTGCCTCTCAACATCAAAGATGAAGAAGTGGAGTAAAAATTAAATTACAAAAACTTCACCAGATGGCCTTCACTATTTTGTAAGTTTTTTTATCCTCTTATCCCCCAAATCCTTCGTAAAATCCTCAATGCTCTCTACTTTGTCACAAATCAAATCATTTATAAAGACCTTAATGTTCCATCTGAATCTGAAAGAATATGGCCACGAGTTCTTCTAATGTAAAAACGTTATTAGAGTGCTACCAATGGGTAGTTTCTCTACAAGACTGTATCATGCCATTATGATTTGACATCAAATTTACTAGATGTATTATTATGTACAGTTGTAAATGTCAGTAAAAATATAATAAAAAATATATACAAAAGGAAACTGATGAATATTTAAAAAAAAAAAAGAGAGATCAGTAAAGATGGAAATAGAAGCTAGGAGGATACACTGGTAGGTACATAGCAGATAGAATACAAATAGGTGGTTGAAAGCTATCTGTCGGAGCTGCTCTCATGAATACTCCAGAACTAGCTAGGGACCACACAGTCAATACGACGAGACTAAAACCCAAAGTGACGGATAGTCCAAATACCACTTGGGAACTTGTTTATATTTGATCAACCAGCCTTAGTGAATGATGAAAGGTCTAAATAATATTTAAAACTGAAGAAAAAATAATTTTAAAATAATACAAAACAGTAAATGAAAAAAATAAATAAAATTGTCTTTTGGAATCGTTATACTAAGACAAAGAAAAAAATTGCGAATGGTAATTTTAAGTCTCAATGGTAATCGTGAGGTGGTGTGTAGTTTTGAAATTAATATGAATTTAAAAAATAAAATTACAGTCTCTGAGAAAAGACTTTGATGGTGCATGGACGTATTTTGTTAATTGAATTTTTTTATACTGCGAATCTTGAAAGGTTATATCCAAAATCTGGTGTTAACATCAAGTGTAATAATTAATTTGTAAATTTCATCGCTTAGCAACAGGCCGACGAAGTTAATTTTGTGGCAAATTAGTCACTATTATAACTTATCACCAGACCAGTCTGCGTTTAGTGTTTGTGTGTTATGTTATTAGTAGTAGACAATAAAATTAGTATAATTAATTAGAGTGTTAATTTGGCAATGCCTTTTATTATGCTTTAATGCATTTTAATTGTTAATTTTGACCATTAAAAACCACAACCAGATCCTTTCTGCGTTCGTACAGTGCAGTGTGGCCATCTTGATGTTAATGCATCATGACTGTTAATTGTGATTAATATAATACAGTTCATTGCGTTTCATTAGTACCATTATGCTGACTAATTTATTGAATACATTACTGAGCCCACTTCTAAAAGATACGCAGCTTCAATATATTCCCATCAATACCATACACTACTGTCACAGCCAAAATTATTTTCCTCTGACCTATCGGAGTAGATCGAAAGGATGATCCTGTCTCAACTCCATGATGGAGATCATCCTTTCTTCAGGACAATCTCTTCTCATCTCTAGCCCTTCGGAGACACTATCACAATAAATAGTCGTCACACAGTATTATAATATATTAAGCTTAGTATACATTATTAGTAACCGTAGAATTGAGCTATAATTTATGTAAAATTTATTTCTTCTTTTTCATTATTTATTCTGATCTTAATGGCTTTTTCTTTTAATCACTTTTCATTGTATTTTAATTTTTTTATTTTTATTATATGTTTATAAGGCCTCGCTTGATAAATGTTTATATCCGAGCCAATTTGTTTTTCCTTGGAGTTTTCTACGAAAAGACTTCATTCCATTTGCGGTAGTCCAAAGGTTCATTTTAACACTTAAAAAACTAAACCAACTCACAGTGTTAGAAATTTTGTGCAAACCTGATCACATTGAAAAATCAATAAATTATTATTGATATTAAGTTTTATGGTATTAATAAACTGATATGAATATAAACTTCGCTTCTCTCTTACATAACGCACAGGTAATTCACAATACGATAACATTTAAAGCCAGCTTAGGGCCACACAAATCCGAAAAGAAGGCTTTTCCCCATTGTAAAGTGTAAATTTAATATACACTATATTAGATTACCCTGTTTCATTAAAACCATCTTAATAGTACATGATGCCTAAGCTTTCTCCATGCTAATTAAACCGCTGTTTGTTATTACTGGTATTATGCTTTTATGTAGAGTAATAGCTTTGGGAAAATCAATTCTAGTTGAACTTCTTGTTGCCTGTAATTTATTTGAATGCCGTCCTTGTTTTCCTAAAAATCATCCTGGAACCTTTTATTAGGAGCCTAGTCCCAGAGAGGTGAGCTCGATCTATTTTTCATCAAGTTGCTCAGCTGACCGTTAAAGCATATCAAACATTGAAGCCTACTTTGCCAACGTTGCCATTATTTGCACGAAATGTCCTCCATAAATAACTATCTTGCTGGAATATTCATTGTTTGAATAATATATAAAGTTCTTTAGATCTTTACCATTAATCGATTCTTGCAGAAGTTCAAACAATTTAGTTCTCAGTAATTATATAAATTATGGCTCATGTTTGTTGACGATTGATCCATAGATCCTTTGAATAAAAAAAAGATTTCGAACGTAGAGAAAAAAAGACCTAACAACAGTTGAATCTGAAGGATGAAGTTCGGAAATAACTGAGCTTACATAATATTTTAAACTCTAGTTTTTATTCCTTACGAATTCATTAAAAATGTCGCCTCTTCTGGTAAAACGATGTTACTAACAATCACATGATATTTATGCATGTAGTAGATATCCGGTTGTTTGGAAAACAGCGATAGTACCAATTCTAAAACCAAACAAAGACAAAGCCTTCCCTCTAGCTATCGACCAATCGCATTGAACCGTCATTGGTCGCTGCGTGAGAATTTCTCTCACGTTTATCGTTTTTCGGGTCTGGGAGCTGCTAGTTCTCATCTTCCTGGAATCTTCAGTTCACAGTCCCTCCCTTCTATACCTCGCCCTCTATCACTCTAGCAGCTCTGAGTAAGCATCCAGCCCTCTTTCCTTGACAATATACCCTTCTCATGATAATGTCTCCCGCGTGACTGCGTGCTATAAAAATATTCAAGATGTGAGAATTTTTCTCACGTGCGCCAAGTGTATTTAATGCATATTTTTTTTCTCGAGGAAAAAATCATTAGGTACGTATTATCAACTTCATTAGGTACGTATTATCAACTTCATTAGGTACGTATTATTTACTATTATTTGTATTTCGATACTGTCAGTGTATATTAGAGTGGTCCTTGTAACAAAAATTTGTCTTTTCATATTTTCACTTCATCGCTGCGCCACACTCACTATTACGGAGGGATTTTGTGCATTCTGTCCCAGGAGAGCGAATAAAAAAACAAAAAAGGATTTCCACCAGTGCAAAAGACCGATATGTCCCTGACATACGGTGTTCACTTGCACCAGTTGTGCACATAAGATTTCTTCAGACTGAGCATTTTGTTTTTTTTTGTTAGTATTATGTTCTTATAATATGATTTATCTGTATTTTAATACTTTTTATAACTTTGTCTGTCTCAAAATATTATTTTATGTTTATTACTATTTGTTTTTTTAAAACTAGTCTGCTCCTGTATCAAAATAATTTAAGCATAAAAAAAATATTTAAAAAAAATATTTTATTTTTTTTGTTATGCTTAAGGAAACTTATTCTAAATTAAAATTTTACATTTAAAAAAAATACGTTTACGAGCTCTAAATAAGAAATGTGAGAAAAAGTTTTACGCGCGGCCAACCGTGTTAAAATCAACCTAGCGACCGACGGGTTAACATGTTACTTAAAATTATGGAAAGTGTGCTCAACAAGAGATTAAATTGGTTCATTGAAAACATTACTCTTTCCTGACAGACAGGGAACATCAAAGCACAATCCACCACATATTAAAACTTTTACAGGACATCTCCGACATATTTATTTCAAACTCAATCACAGTAGCAGTATCTGTCGACATCGAAAAGGCTTATGATACCGTTTCGAAGAGATTGATGATTAATAAATTGATACCCTGGGGTATTCAGGGATGTTTTATTTAATTTGCTATACATTTTTATCAAACCTTTAATTTCAAGTTCGTATTGGAACATCCCTCTCTCAAAAACAGCCTAAATAAATGGCGTACCGCAAGGAAGCGTTCTTAGCCCAACACTTTTCAAATTATAATATAAATATTATCAAAATATTACTATGGAGTTATTCTGAACTTTTATAATCAAAGATCATTATTTTATGCTTCCTCGCACTTCCTTATCTTGATTTCTATTTAATAGGAAAGGCTATTTGGTGTAGTTTTAATATTGAGAAACAGCTGCTCTGGAAAATCGTAGCTATATTTTTTGAAAATCATTAGCTAATGAAAGAAAAAAATATTGTATTTCTAGTGCTGCAGAATTCCAATTTCAATGTATTTTTCTTTCAGGTCCTTCTGGTATATAGGTACGTTGGGTAGTGAAGATATAAATTTAGTTGAATTAATTTATAAGATGAATCATGATGGATAAACTTACAAGCAATCATTTGAAAATATTATTGATTCTGATGCACTCATATTTAAATCATCATCATTACTCTTCATTTAATTAACCATCAAAATTAGAAAATATTTTAATATTAAACATAAAATGCTGTTGATTATTATATTAGTATACGATTTTACATTTTTATGATCTTTCGAAATCAAGAGAAGTAAACATAGAATCTCTTGAATTTGGCTAATCAACGTTACAATTTTTTTTTTACGTATCATATTATATATTACCTAGGAAATTACCTCTAAAAATGAAAGATAATCACGAGCTAGGTAAAAACAGATATGGCAGACGGAAAGAAAATATTTAGGATAGATTTTAAATAGCATTAGGTTTAATAATTTAAATCTCAAAACGAGGATATGGGAGTGCCAATGATCAAAATACGATTAAGAAATTTTTTGAAGACGTTAATCTATCGGCAGCAATAATTGGGATACCTAGAGAAATAATTAACAGTAACCCTCGATGTAGAGGGGAATGTGAAAGTTTAGACGAAAATAACAATTATATTCATCAGTTGAGGAAAATAAGAACATCAACAAAAAAACAAGAACATCCTTATCTACTGCCAATCGCTTTTCGACTGTCTCTTTTTGGATGAAATTCTGGTCTAACGTGCTCTATCCTCTTCTATACCTTAATTGGTCGCCTATTATATCGAGATATTCGATTGACAATCTTCTATTCTTTTAAGCATTTAAGTTTTTCTTTTCTTTATATAATTTATTTAGTAATATTTACAACTGTATTAAAATATACACAACCTGTACATTAGCTATTAGTTATAAAATGGCATGATACAAACGTGTGAGAATCTACACATTGACAGAACTCCAAATTTAATTTCTTAAAACTACCTTAAGTAAGATTATATTCATTATAAATATTATAAAAATTAATTTAAGACATATAAAGTACGATAAATAGTTTTGGCCAGCTTTACTGGCATCGTTTTATTGTAAATAAGAAGTTACTTTGGTAAATAGATGATTAGGTCAGTATAAATACTAAGCTTATCCCGCAATAAAATGATGATGGGCCATTTACCCACTGATGAGTCGATCCAGGGTTGTATAACATAATAATTACATTATCTGCCACAGGTGGGTATGAACTTGGGCTTGATTGTACATTTAAAGTAACATCAACTTTACCAGGGTGAAAAAAAATTACGGGAATATAATACGGTATAAGGTTCATGGTCAGGAAAATCCCCGTTAATTAAGAAAGCTGTTAAAATATAACTGATATTAACCAAGATTAGTAGAAGCTGAGTGGTCTGCTTATAATACCGACCGAGCTAATAGCTTGCGCTTAGTCCACGATATCAAATCAGTTTGCATTAATGACCAAATCTAGCTACTTAGGATCGTCATGTTTTCTAGCTAAGTTACCGCAAATGTTATTTACGTTGTACCATTTTTTTTTTTTATTTTGACTCAAAGAAGGCAGAAAAGTTTGAAATTTATTGCTCAGCTTCTTTAGAGTATAATTTAATGAAAAATTAGATAGTTTCACATGATTTAAGAGTAAAATAATAGTATGATTTTCAATAAAAATATAGTTTCCATAGTGAGGTTTTAGAAAACTTTTTTAAAAAAATTATAGCAACAAAATATAACACCTGGGAATCACAATTTTACTTTAGGACAATCATGAACAAAGAAATGTACCACTGGAAACACTCGTACAAGAAAAGAAAATGTAATTTGAAAATTCTGTAAATAAGACCGAGGTTCCCTTTTTTTCGAAAAAAAAAAAAAACGAGTACATTCTGGAATAAAATAGTATTTCATAAACAAATGATGAAAAATATATTTACAAAAATATATTTATTGAGTATAAATCTAGACCGAAAGAAATTCAAATTTGATATATAGTTATAAGATGATCAACGTCATGTGTCTTTTTAGCAGGTCCATAAATTTGGCAGAAATTGTATACGTTAAGTTTCTGTCTGAACGATAATTAAGAACGTCTGTGTAGTAAAAATATAATTGTCTCAGTCGGAAATTTAGCGTTTTACGTTTTGTCGTGACGTGTGGGCCCCATGTCAACCTTCTTTCATAGGCAAGTCCTAAATAAGTTACTGTGTTTGTTTGTGATATAGGGTGATTGTCAGGGCAGAAACTTAACGTATACAATTACTTAATAAAACCCATCTGGACTTACGCCTGCCTAATTTATGGACCTGCTAAAAAGACAGATTCAGAAAATACAAACTTTTCAATCATAATTTTTAAGACTTGCAACGAACTCACCACTCTACGTTTCAAACGAGACCATTCACTCCGACCAACGCATTTCGACTGTAACGGACCATATTCATACGACTTACAAACTGTTTCACAACACGCTACGTGGACACTTCAATAAATTTATACGACAGATGGCAACACATGACATTACTGATCTAAGTCGGCATAGGCTGAAGAGGAGTTGGATGCGGGACTTTCTAGTTTAATAAAATAATTTACTCAACATCAGGAGGATGCACCACTGGGTGCCATCTCCCTCATGTCATGCCTGGATAGAACATCTCATTTTCTGGTTGTAAATGTACATTTACAGGTGCAAATAAAAACAACAATATTATAGTATTGTTGTGATAAATTTAAACAAGAAGGTGACTGATAAATAATTTTAATTTTTAATTTTATGTGAAAATTGACAATTAGGGTAATATTGCATTGGCCTGGGCAGAATAGCCTGCATTAAGTGTTTTTAAATGATTTAGTTTAAAATTGTCCCTGAGGATGGCCAAATTAGCCGAAACGTTGGACTTATACAGTGAATAAATATGTTTCGAGACTGAAATGGATACAATTTTATTTATTTAAGCATTATATTATTATATAGTATTGTACTACAAAATATTTTATGTGTAATAAAACTGTGTATTTAGAAAGCTTCAAAAGGTTTCATCATCAATCTTTTAGAACAATATTTAAAATTCAATATTTTTTTATTATAGCACTAAATTAACAGTAGTAATCGAAGTTGAAATACCCACATATTGCAAAATAATGATGGACAGTATCAAATCGCTCTATTTCTGTTCAGTCTCAATTCATGGTTGTTATTGGTAAAACTATACTTGACCAAATGAGAAATAAAAAATTAAACAAGAGATAGAGCAGGAACCCCTGCTGAGTTTCAAGAATGGTTGTCTATGTCATGCCAGGATAATTACCCAAAGTCAACATTGTATATTTTTAATTAATTGAGTCTTAAAAAACAGTTTTTATATTATAAAAAGTTGTTATATTTACAAGGATCACTTTTCGAATGCCATCATGCGTGTTTTCAATTACCTATTAGTAAGCATATCTACGTATATATATATATATAT
>NW_027109179.1:1057736-1061311 GCF_000696795.3 Halyomorpha halys
TGAATTGTTCAATAAGGCCTTTAAACCCACGAACTATCCTATCTCTTTATGTTCCTTGATTTTTTATACAGGACTTCCGGTTTACTAGTCTTCCCCACGGTCTAAGGACACCCACAGCAACGAACCTAATAAAAGTAAATAATAATTAAAAATTTTATAAATATACACACCTAATGGAAAATATTCATAGAAGATAATTAATTGGAAAATAATTACGACCACGCGGGTGACCAAGGAATAAGCGGGAGGACCTCTTTTCACGTCTTTTTTTTTACTCTCTTTCTGCTCATTTCTTACATACAGGGGGTTATCTACGGGTGATCAACCTATTCTAACCATGATGTGGAGGGGGGGGGTCCAAGTTTTTCATTGAGTGGCAGAATGAAAAAAGTCATTTTTCCCATAGCCCAAGGCCGGATTCGAACTGGCGCCGCTAAAGTTCCAAAGTGGTAAAGATCTACGGCTCAACCATCTGAGCTACGGTCGGACCTCTTTTCGGATTTGTCAAGGAATCAATTTTGGTGAATTCAAGAAGTCGGCAATGAATAGAGCACTGTTTAACTGCCTCGAAAATGTATGTATGTATGTATATATATGAATAATAGGAGGTGTGTAATGCCAAAATGAAAAAAAGAGGTAAGAAGCTTTATTTAATTTAAATAATTGGGATTAATCGATGGCTTAACGACAAAGTAGATATTCAATAAAGGATTTTATATTCATTGTGTAACATTAAATACAGAATGTAATATTGCATTTATTACATTTATAGCCACTGGTAATAGAGATCATAGAGCTCATTCACACCATATTTACAAATATATAAATTAAATGATAATAAAATAAGAATTAGGAAATAAAAAAAATATTTAAACTTAAACTAAAATAATAGCTTAAACACAGTCGAAGAAAGTATTGTAGAAGTTAAATGAAAATAGAGATTCATTCCTAGTGTTGTTTAACCTTCTACTTATTAGAGAGGATACTAGTTCTTTTCTTCTTCCTTCATTACTACTTTCAATCCCTAACTCATCAACTTCTTTCTATTTCCTAGAGAGCTTATCCTTGTCCTACTCATTCGTTTTAAGATTGGATACCAATAAAAAACGAAAAACTCCAGACTAATTACTGGCCAACGGGAACCAATGTCTCGTTTAGAGTAACTAAGAATCATTCAGAACTAAATACGTGCATGTACAAATTGACTCATAATCTCAATCTCGTCCTAACTGTTTGAACCTGAAATAGGATATTATACAAAAATTACAACCCTAGTTACATACATTAGAAAACTAAATATTTCAGTAAAAATCTATAATAAGACTTCTGTATTTTATTTTATTTCCAAACTACATTTTATTATATTTCCAAACTTTTTTTTTGTTAGTAAGTTTATTTTGGTAAATGTAAAGCACAATTGATATGTTATATGTAACAATGAAAAATATATTGTATATGGATTGAACCCAAATCGATGTTGAGTATTTATTGTTTATATTATATTTACGAAAAAACTTTCATATAATAACATAATTCTTTACTTTACTACCATCGAAAGATATCTTCCCGCTTTGTTCTAAGGGCTGCTAAATGGTGTTAACTTCTCTATTTTTGTTAACTGAAACAAAACGACCCACAGTGTTACCAAGTAATGACAATGACGGTAAAAATTAATTAACGACAAAAAAAAAATAAATAAAAAAGCCCAAATAACCAGACTAAACTGGAAGGCGCAGTAACTGTGCTAAGCCCGCAGAACAACATGGCCAGGCAGTATGGTATCATCTGCTCTTGCAGGCGCCAAATTCTAAGCCAGCCAATGTTAATCCAAGCAACGGTAACGATGGGCAAAAATTACTAACGACTAGTGTTGGGGCCACAGCCTAGTTGTCCTAGGGACATCCTCAACTAAGCCCAGATTTAGCTGGTTTTAGCGAATATATACAAGGGGCCTTAAAATACTAAATATAGGTAAAATAAAATATATGTATATCAGTTAATAAGGGGAAAAAAACAAGAAAACTAAACTGAACCTATAAATGAAGTGGTTGGCAAATGAGAAAAAAAAAATATTTGAAATAGGCAAGAAAGGAGAAAAAATGAACATAGACTAAAGTACTTAGCTGATTAACTAATAAAATACTTGAAAAAATTAAGGTAAAATACAATATGATTTAAAAAATAGGTAACAAAAATAAAATTAAAAAAATGAGTTACTTGGGGAGTAGTATGGCACAATGTGTAAGGCACTGTGGTAGCGAACTCAGCCTTTATAAATTTGATACCCTGAATTGAGGAAAAACTTAGCGGTTGAGCGTGAATAAGAATCCTGGGATAATCTGAGGTTCAAAAAACAGTTCTTCCTTACAAAGCAATGGACCATTGATCCTCCATGGGGTGCAGCGGATCACATTATCATTATATTTTACTTGACTACTATAATTAGAGCACAGAAGAGAAGTTGCATCCTGAAAAATGTGTAATTGAAATTTAAATTTATATTTAAAATTAGGCTAATGTTAAAGAAAATAAAACGAAATGAAAAACAAAATGGTATACATTCGTTTTGATGATATGTAATTTATTAAAGTTATAACTTTTCATTTAGAAATTAATGATAATCGAATAAAATAAAAATAAAGCTCAAATATTTATTGAAAGATCACTTTTCAGAGTTGATTGCCTCAAACTATATATGCTTGGTGTACAGAAAGCTACCCTCCTAAGGGAGCGAGGGTAGAGGGGGGGATGAAGACTACCAGTCCACACTGTGCTCCCAACCAGAGCGGACCATGAACCTCACGGAGTTCACAGCTCTCAACCTCACCTTCGACGAGAAGAGGAACATCACCTGGCAGGTAGGGACCAACAGCTATCTATCTTAGATCAAGTCTCTTGTAGGAAAAAACAAAAGAAAAGAAAGTACCATATTTCTGAAATATTTATAGTGAAATATTTTATATACATAATAAATACATTTTAATTTAAAGTCTCCTAAGCCATTAAAATAATAATAATAATAAGTATGTTTATCACAATTATCAACAATTGTACCACAATTGTGTCGATGCATATGGAGCCAAAAACTATTAAAGGTTTTTTATTGAAACTTTGGAGGTATGATTCGGGGTTATTTAAGAGTCTTGAAGGAAGCTATACGTACAAGAGACAATACAATAGCTTCTCATACAAAAACTGCATTTTTGGTTTACAACCCAGTATAACTTTTATAATGATACAAGTCATTAATATGTTATTAATTTACTAATCTAATTTACTAATCGCCTTTAAGCAACAATCAACAACAACAATATGTTACTAATTTGACAATTATTACTTACGTCTTAAGTTAAAATTTAAACTTTTTACAATGCAATGTGGAAATGTGGATTTATTCATACTTATCAAATGAACTATGGAACAGTTAAAAAACAGGAAAAAAAAACTTTTTTGGTTTTAAAAAATAAGTAAACATTAAACAAGCTATCACAAATAACAAAGTATTAAAATGAATGAGCATACATAAATGAAACATACAACAAAAATAAAAATATATTTTTATTCAATGTAATTAT
>NW_027109179.1:1061421-1062381 GCF_000696795.3 Halyomorpha halys
TATTAGTAAGCATATCTACGTATATATATATATATATTTCGTAAGATGAATTTCACATAAAATGTGGTCATTGTAGTCCTTTAGTCCTTTGAGTAGGGAGAATACACAAACTGATGAAACGAATCATAGATACCGTGGGCCTTTAAAAATAGCAACCAAAAAAATAGGACCCACCATTCTTGGAAAAAAAAATTTACTTTAAATTTTATTTATCTTAAAGGGGACTACGTAAGAAAGGTTGATCAATTAAATAGAAGAATTTATATTATGAGTTTGTATTAACATGACAATAAAGATTATTCAAACAAATAAAATTGTATAAACTTAAAGCAAACTAAAATATCTCTTTATATTTTTAAATTATTAGAAATACAGCAAATGTAATGGGGAATAGAGAGTATGCTCGAAACTTTGTTATATTGAAGAATTGAAGCTATATAAGGCTTTGTTCTCTATAAATATTATATAAATTAAATAAATTTGCACCCTTGAAGTAAATTAAAATTTTTAAAACAAAAAAAAATATCATTTCATTTTTAATAATTATAATAATAAATTGGCAATTTATTTTGATAATGTAATTTCATTTCAAAACTAATCTTTTCTCAATTTTTTTATTTGTTTTCAATAAAGAGTTATGGTAACATTTAAAGCAAAATCATATGTTATTATCTGTTTTTGGAGAAAAATCCTTGTATTGCATAAGAGTTTATAGTCAAAACTATTGATAAATAAAAAAACAAGGTATAAATTCGATATACAGTAGCTTTAGAGTGCAATACCTCAATTAATAATCTGTTTGATTGTAATAAAAACACAACTTATAAGTAATACTAAAAAATAGTATAATGAATAAATCCATAATGATAATATTTTAATAATTGATAATATATCTAATTGTCATGAATTATAAGTATTGAATAATTAACTATTTAATGGTTTATTTATTCAAATAAAAAT
>NW_027109179.1:1067311-1096155 GCF_000696795.3 Halyomorpha halys
ATAATCGAATCTTTTTAAAATTATATACTGATTTAGTTGTATAAAGCTAAAATAATTAATTTTTTTAGTAAATTTTTGCCCAAGCAGGTCACCAAATAACTCATATTTTATTTCAATCTTCAATATTTCCAACGTGCTACTGGATACAAACTCTTTAACTGATAAACGTACCGATAATAATCAAAAACTTGTATGCCAATAAATACATAACAGTAACTTATATCAAAGATTTTGTAAAATATATATAGAAAAGGCAGTAGAGCTATATGGTCTAACTCAAATTAAATTAACTCGATACAAGAATTCTACAAATTACTGAAGAATCATAGAAGCTATGTATGTAACAAAATCTGAAAAATTCACTAAAGAATCATACTAATGCAGGCATTGTAAATACATTTCATTAAGAACAATATTAAACTATAATAAGGACTAAAAAAAAAATTATATATTTTATTCTTAAATGACAAATCCTCACTAATTAATAATAAGAACTGAACGTTGTTTAAGGGTAAACAAGGAATAAAGAAGTGAAAAAAAGGTTAACATTAATTTACAGAAAGTAAATACAATAAATTTCCTTGTTTTTAAAAAATAATTGAAAAGTTGTAATTTTCCTAAAAAGAGAAATCGTTTAATTGTTAGTTAGCTAATGCTAGTGGAAATTTGCTTAGCACTACCGTGAAGTACTGGACTTATTAGCGGTACAGTTTAGTTTGTAAAATCCACTAAAAAAAAGTAATTATTTACACGAAATTCGTGCTATTACATGAAATACGAAAACAAAATATATATCTTTTAAGAACAGTTTATTTTGAATGGGGCGTAATCCCCTTCATTTTCGAATGGTAGAAATACTGAAGGGCTTGCATAGGATTAAATTTAAACCATTGGTTGTTGATGAATGGGGCTTTTGAAGTGTAAAACCCTGAGGTCATCAACGCCCACATTTCGTACTTCATAATTTTATTTCAAGATATTAAATTCTTTAGATAATTTCTAAATAAATTTAAATAATTTCTTAATTTAGATTTTTTAATATATATGACAAGCTTTTGAGTTTAGATCTTATTAAAAAGATTATTCCTTTTTAAGAAAATTAAAACCATTTCTATGTTTTTTGGCCATCATTCAGGGCATTCGAAACACTCGGTCCCACTCCCAATCTACATAAGTTCATGTAATACAAATGGCATTCCTCAAATAAGTACACTATTGCAGTATTGACATTTTGGCGGTGGTTGCTTATTGATCAGGTATGCATGAGTTAAATTCGTATGACCTATTCTCAATCTGGAAATAGCTACCTCCTCTCTGCGATTGGAACGGTTTGATGTGGTCCATGATTTAATCGTTTTTAAATAGTGTTTAATTTGCTTGGCGGGCTTTCATTCCACATGGCTTGCCAACAAGCTAATATTTCATTTTTCATCGGGAGCATTATTTCTTTGGGTGTCAGAATGACCGCGCCCCGACCCGCAATGGCAAGTGCTTGTTTGGCTGCAATGTCCGCCAGTTCATTTACAGCGATCCCCTTGTGACCCGGCACCCATTTAAAGAAAACAGTTTTTCCCAAGTTTTCGAGCATGTTGGTGTAATTGTGTATTTTTTTGATTGCCGGGTGTTTCGGATAAATGGTCTTCATGGCTTTTAATAAGCTTAAAAAGTCGGTAATGATGACAATGTTAGTATGCGTCACTGTCATGGAGAAGTGGAGTGCTGAGGTTATTGCTTGTAATTCAGCTGTATATACACTGCATAATTTATGTAGTTTTATTTTATGGGTTGAGTTATGTGTGATGAAAGAGGATGCTGTAGATTCGTTAGATTTTGATCCGTCAGTATATATAAAAAAATGATACGGAATATTTTGACAGAGACATACTACCTTTGAGCAATCGGGATAATTGTAGCATTGTATTTGGTAGCCTGTGTATCCATGGAGGATTGAGGACTTCCGGGATGTACAGAGGTATTTCTATAAAGAATTCAATAGTAGTATGTGTTCTTTCTGCCAACGGGAGTGTTGAATTTATTTTATTTCTAAAAAAATTTGAATACTTTGGTTTGAAATACATTTACATACTACATGCGTAGGGTGATCCTTTTGAGGGTATAATTTTGAAATGTAATTTATCGCCAGTTTTTCCTTTCTGAATAACAGAGTCCAGCTTCAGAACACAGACTGAGAACGGGGCTAGTTCGAAATGCGCCAGTTGCGATACGTATCCCGGTATGATGAACCACATCTAGTCTGGCGAGAATCCGGTGTCGGGCAGAGTCATAAATAAAACATCCATAGTCTAGTTTCCAGCATACTAGGGGCCGGTATAATTTTATCAGTGTGTGTCTGTCTGAGCCCCAGGAGGTGCCACTAAAGAAACGTAATATATTTAGTTTTTTTTTATTCTATTAGATTTTAATGTCGAAATGTGTGTTTCCCAATTTAGCTTCCGATCAAATATCATGCTCAGAAATCTGTAGTTATTTGTGTAGGGTATCAAAGATTCACCTAAATATAGTTCAGGAGATGGTTGGGTTATTCTTTTCCGGGTGAAATGGAGGCATTTGGTTTTCTTAGGTGAGAACTCGAGAGCGATTGAAAGTGGCCAGTTTCTGATTCTATTGATTGCTTCCTGTAATTTATGTGTGATAGTAATTGTATTTTCTGATCAACAAATAATAGCAGCGGTTTAACACCCTTTGGCATGTTAAGTCACAAATCGTTAATTGCTAGGCAGAATAGGAAGTTCATCGGAAAATTCGCATCCTATTTGTACTCTGAGGCAGCGAGGTGAAAGAAATTGTTTTATGTATTGGTACATTTGCCCTTTGATTCCGACAGCTAATATTTTTTTAAGAATTATATTATGTTTGATACTGTCGAATGCTTTTTTAAGATCGAAAAATATCGCGATTGAATGTTGAGCATAAATAAATGAATATAGGGTTTCAGCCTCCAATGTAACTAGATAGTCTAGTGTAGATCGACCTTTGCGGAATCCAGATTGAAAAGATTGTAAAAAATTATTGCTCTCTATTATCCACATTAATCTTTTATTGACCATATTTTCCATTATTTTACTGACAGAACTTGTGAGTAATATGGGTCGGCTGTCATCGGCTTGTCCTTTCCATTTTTTAAAATTGGGATTATTATTGATTACCGCCAGGTATTTGGGAATTTCCCAGTGAACCAGACATGATTGTAGTAGTCAAGCAGCCACTTTAGCATGTTATTTGGGAGTTTTTTTATCATGTCATAGTGGATTTGATCAGGTCCGGGTGTAGTGCTTTTGACAGTATTTAAGATATGTTTTAGTTCCTATAGGGAAAAAGGGAGGTTATAATGTACGACCGCTTCATTATCTGTCCTATCGGAACCTATTGCTTCGTCATAATTATTATTTCCAATGGAATAATATATTTCGGAGAAATAGTTGGCAAATGTATTTGCAATTATTGATGGGTTATCTGTCAGTTTTCCGCTAACACCATATAGGTTAGATTAAGATTAACAGGGAATGGAGGAATTTCTTGTAAATTTGCCGACTTTATTCCACACATCAGATGACGAGGCAAAAGAGTTTATGGAACTAATATATTTTTTCCATGACTCCACCTTACTTTGTTTGAATATATTTCTACATATAGCCCGGTGCTTTTTATATTCAATAAAGTTTTCCGACGTCATACATTTGGTGAATTTTTTATATGTCTTACGACGTTCTTTTATAGCCTTCTTACACCTATAGTTAAACCAAGGGACACGCGGTCTTCTTGGGGATCCCAAAGTCATCGATATTGATGCCTTTGCAGCTTTTATAATGTCGTTAGTAAGGGCTTTACAACCTCTATCAGTGTCCATAGCTTATGGTTGAGTTTGTGGTGGTGAAACAAGGGACGTAAAAAGGGTCCAATCAGCTCTTTTTAGCACCCATATCGGATTGGTATGTATATAATTCATGATTTTAAATTTTATATGAAGTGGGAAATGGTCACTGCCGTACAAATCAGTAAGAACTGTCCAATCCATGGAATTATACAATGTTGGACTACAGAGAGTAAGATCCAGTGCTTAAAAAGTCCCATAGCTGGAGTTAAGGTAAGTATGCTCTCCTGTGTAGCAGGAGAAGATTAGTA
Organism: Halyomorpha halys; assembly: GCF_000696795.3. Taxonomy (NCBI): domain Eukaryota; kingdom Metazoa; phylum Arthropoda; class Insecta; order Hemiptera; family Pentatomidae; genus Halyomorpha; species Halyomorpha halys. Next base: position 1,071,455 of record NW_027109179.1, read on the forward strand.
TTGTCTATGAATTTTTCAATTATTCTACCTATCGTATTAAGGTTTTGAGAACCCCACCGCGGCGAATGGGCATTCATGTCCCCCCAAAAAAGCACAGGTTGTGGTAATTCATTAAATATGTCTATTAGGTCATAAAATTAGTCATCAATTTGACCTTCTGGTGGCAGATATAGGTTGCATACTAAGAAGGTAAAATTCATATGGATTTTAACTGCTATTTAATCCAAGCTATAGCTTGGAGATGAGTATTTATTTGGATCGGTTCGGAATAAACTGATTGGTTTACGGCAAGGAGTACCCCGTGATGTCCATGATTTGTATATGGCCCATCTTCCCCCCCCCCATATATTTTAAAAAATTTTTAATTTATTTTGTCATGATTTGAGAGATTGGTTTCCTGGAGGGCTATACAAAATAGATTTGTATCTCTAATCAGAATCTTAATATCATTAAAATGAGTCTTTAATCTGTTACAGTTCCATTGTAATAATGACATAAAAATAAAATAAAGGAGAGAGAGAAAAAATTACTTTACCTGAATAAATAGAGAATTTTTTTTAGAAATTAATGAAGTAGGAATTAATGGTGATTAAAAATAGGTTTAGTTCAGAATATTTAAGAAAAATAAAAATTAAAAAAAAAAATACAACAAAAATACTAAAAATTATATAGAAATTCTGTAAGAAATCTGTAATCAGTTTTAAAACAGAAAAATGTGAAAGCAAATATCGACTTTACTTTACTTATTAATCGTGTTCCATTTTTTCTGGGCTCTGTATTCGTGCTTTACTTCTGGTTCTTCTTTCTTTAACTTTCGTCCACTCTCCTTGTGACTTATCTGTACTATCTTGGGGAACAGAGATTTCGTTTGTAGTGGATATCTCCGAAGAGGTAGACTTCGGAAAATCTGGTTGAGGTTCAGCCTCCTCACTCTTGTTCTGTTTCCGGGTGGAAGACCTTGATTTTTCACGGACTTATTGAGAAAGGGTTGATGGAATACTGGAAACAGAGGGAGAGGTAATTATAGGAGAAAGAGAGGGTAGAGGGGGAGTTCTGAGAGAAGGATAGGGTGAAGAGGGAATAATGGGAGAAGGAGGGGAGGGTATAGTGGGGGGAGGTTGGGTTATGGTGGCGGGTTTATAGACCACAGTTGGAGTGCGTCGACTGGCCTCTGAAGACTTCTTATTAATAAGATTACTTCTGTCTTCTTCTCCTTCTGTTTGTACGCTAACACTAACAGTTTTTTTTATTTCTAACTATATCAGAAAAAGTTAATTTTGTGGGTAATGGGTATATTAATTCATATTTTTTCTTAGCTGCTACATAGGTAATTTTTTCGGTCTCCTGTATAGTCTTAATTTCTTTTTCCTTGATAAAAGTTGGACACATATTTGAAAAAAACTCGTGCTTCTCAGGCCAATTTACACATTTTAAAGGTTTTTCGCACTGTATTCCTTCATGTCTATTTTCCCCGCAATAACGACAAAGTGGATTGCTTTTACAAGTCGCTTTTGTGTGTCCAAATCTCATACGGACGGTACACCTAATCGGGGTTGTAATATATTGTTTTACAGTAATATTATAAAATCCTATTTTAATTTCGCGCGGAATAGTGGGGTTACTAAACGTTAGAAGGTAATTATTGCTATTAGGTTTTTCGTTATTTTTAAAATATGTTGATCTTTTAACCTCGTCTATATTTTGAGCTTTTAGTTCTACTTTTATTTCGTCTAGTGTACAACAATTTAGATCGGGACACCATATGACACCTTGGCTCTGGTTTAACTTACCATGCGGCTCTACTTTAATCGGAACTGTATTTAGCATTGTTCCACATCTTAGTAGTTTTTGTTATTGTATGTTTGTAAAATATACTGTAAAAGTATGTTTAGGAGGGTTCCATATTTTAATTTTTTTTGCAAATTTTACTTCCCCGACCAAATTATTTATGCTTCTTTTGAAATCTAACGTATTTCCCTCTTCATCCTTTTCGTCTCTTTTTATTATAATAAACCTTATACATTTTTCTTGTATGTCATTTGTTTTAGTATTATTTGTTTTAAATTTGGCTTTCTTTCGTTTTAAGGGGGGAGACTCAGACATACCGTCTGATTTGATATTTAATAATTAAGATCCAAAAAATAATAACAATAGAAATTGTATATATCAACATAAAGAAAAAAAACTAACATGAAGATATATTTGTAGAAAAAAATAAAATAAAATGAATAAATGAAAGTGAAAACTTATCGCTTGTAGACACTAGTACTTAATCCTTTGGAGCTCGATCCGCTAAATGCGTCCTTACCACTCAAAGTATAAATACTGACTGCTAAAGCATTGGTAACATATAGGATTGTAGAATAATGCTTTTGGATTTCTAAATCCGTCATATTTATCATCCAATTGAGCATAAGTAACATTCTCCGTTTTCGTTAGGATCAATTTTAATTTACTTTCTTACTTCAATTTCAATATTTAATCAATTTTGTACATCGGTCAGATTCAAAGGCCTATATTTAAAAAATATATGGTTAAAAAGTTTTTTTTATATTAAAGTTTTGAAAGATAACCAAATTTTCTTTTATTATTAATCTTTATTCCTTTAATGTCTTATTTTGTTTTTTCTGTTAGGTTCAGCAATTTTTCTGTTTGAAATTATATATATAATTTTTTTTTAGAGGGTAACTCATTTGTGACTCGGGTTCGAATCTGGTTTTGTGACAGATAAATATTTTCTGTTTTACTGTAGCCGAGAGAGCCCACCACGATTAATTTTTCAAGTATTTTCCCTTGTAATTCAGTTATATGATCCTTGTTCCTTTTCGTAATATGGATAATATTCTCAAAAATGTTATCCAACATATTTTAAACCAGTTTACTCTTTCATCATCATTTTTTTTTTTACCAGTTTAAAAATCACAGTTTTTAATGGAATACTACAAGGAAACTAAATTTAAGAAAACTTTCGAAACAACTAAACATAATTATCAAGCGAAATAATACCTTTTCCAACACTCACATTACCCGTAAACTCCAGGAAGACATTGATAGCAATTTTTTTTTATTATGAAATTGTAACGATCTTAAATAGAACAGTAAAAATTCGCTTTAGAATGAAATAGCATGTAAAAATATGGTAGTTTACTCGATTTTTTGGAAAATGGACTTGCTCTACCATCACTTGCACTTCTAGCAATCCGCACATCATACTCAGTCCACTGATACCTGACTAGATGTATTTATTATTGATTCCCCACAGAACCTTTTATCCTCCTCCCAAATTCATATGTCTTTTCTTTCTTCCCATGGCCTAATCAGAATTTCCTACAACATTCCCACTCCCTTGCTTATGCCAGTGACAATTAGTTGATTCCTTAACCATAGAAAACATTGGTCCCTAACTTGATGAACTTTCCCTTTCCCTATAACCCATCTATTCACTTTTATCCATTGATGACATGGTCGAATGGCTATCCTCAAATCTCCTTAAATTCCTAAACCAACACTCTCCTCATAAAACCCGTACCATCAAAGCTCTCCGGGTCCCTGGATCAACTCAGAAATAAGAAATTTAATGAGAAAACGAGATGCTGCCAGAAGACGCTTCAGACGCACCAAAAGTACAGAGCACTATTCCATCTTTAAGTCTCTCCGAAACCTTACCCAAACATCCTTACGCCGCGCCAAGGAGCAGTACTTTCACAACATCCTATCTCAAGCACCTGATCCTAAATCTAAATGGAAAATCTTAAGAACCTCTCCGTTATCATTCCTAAATCCTGTCCATAATACCCAGTTGATCCAGACGAGCTTAATACTTTCTTTCTTGCCCCTCCTTCTTCACAACCTCATGCGAATTTTCATCTCTTCACATCCCTGAAATCCCATTTGATCCCAATAACTTTTATTTCCTAAATGTTTCTCCAGATGATTTAATCTCAGCAGTCCTCAAGTCCAGAGCTAACGATTACGGCCCAGACAATGTTCCTGTAAAGATCATCAAATCATTTCCTGCACATTATAACTTCTCCCTGCAAAAATCCGTTTTTCCCAAAGCGTGAAAGAAAGTCCTCGTCCGACCATTGAACAAAGTACCTTCTCCTTCTTCAGTTTCAGACTTTAGACCAATATCCAGTCTATCCAATTTGGTCAAGCTACTAGAGAGATTAGTCCACTCCCAACTTAATAATTTTCTCGAGCAAAAAGCTCTCCTTAATCCTTTCCAATCCGGTTTTCGCTCCCAACATTCCACACAATCCGCTTTATTGAAAATTTCCCAAGACCACCAATCTGATATAGACAATCATCAAATAACAATTTTAGTTCTTTTTGAATTTTCTAAGGCATTAGACACAGTTAGCCATAAGATCTTCTTTAATAAACTTCAAAAGCTTTCCATGTCAAACAGTGTCCTAAAGTGGTTCCTCTCCTTCCTGTCCCATCGTTCCCAAACAGTCGTCATTCCGAACAAACCTCTTTCCTCTCCCCTGCTTCTGTCACAAGGTGTTCCTAGGGATCCTCACTTTCACCAACCCTTTTCTCCATTTATATCAATGATCTTCCTGATTTCATTCACCACGCACAGTACCACCTATACGCAGACGATCTCCAAATCTATCTGTCCTTCCATCCCTCTGAAATGCTTGAGGCCATCCAAAAGATACAAGAAGATATTGACAGCATTAACACATGGGCGTCTAACAATGCTAAAAAAAACGAAGGCCATTCTTATTGGTTCCAAGCACCTCCGTCATACCCTCCCTTACTGTCCTCTTCTATTCCTTAACAACCAACTGATTCACGTGTATCCTACAATAAAAAACCTTTGATTGGTGTCACCTTTGATCAACACCCCTCCTGGAATAACCACATTTCCCAAATCACACGCAAATTCATAACTGTACTCAAACAATTCCTAAAATTCCGTAATTCCATTCCTCAGAACACTCGTCAGCTCCTAGTATCCTCTCTCGTCTTCCCCCACTTCGACTACGGATCCTTGGTGTATGGAGGGCTACCTGCAGGACTGAAGAGACAGAGAAGACAGACAGAGTTGAGACTGAAGAGACTCATGAATCGCTTTGTAAGATTTATCTTTGGGTTCCCTAGGCGCTCTCAAATCTCCCGCTGGTGTTCCGAGTTGAAGTGGCTGTATCCAACCTCCCGAAAGCAATACCTCCTTGGTGTTTTTCTATTCCAAGTTCTTAACATCAAAAAACCTACCTATATCCTAGATCTCCCCACTCTTCGTTCATCCATCCACTCATTAAACACCAGATCCCATCTGAATGATTTATATATGCCCTCCTATAAAACCTCCTTCTTTAGCAAATCCTTCGTCATACGTGCAATCTTCCTGTGGAATTCTCTTCCCATCTCTTTCCTGAGCCAGTTCTCATCCATTCTTAAACAACACCAATTCCTTCATTTATTTAATAACCAAACGTCCACATCTTTGTAATCAAATAAACAGGCATGTATTGATTAACATTATAAACAGTAGTAAAGCCAATATACCAATGTAATTTCATTCTACTATCTGAAAATTTGTAAACGCTCGCCAGAAAAAAAAGATCACTATATGAACAATGTATTTATTCTTATTTTCTTCTTATTCTAAGTTATTTTTTCATTTCATTTCATTTCACTACTTTCAAAATAAACGGCTGATATACATATACATATTATGTATACATAATATACATATTTGTTTATATCAGTCGTTTACAATTTTATGTACAGCCGGATTCGAACCCGTGTCCTTGGAGTTAGTAGCATCGTGCCTTACCACAGTGCTACCATGCTCCGTCTTATATCTTTTTTTCTAATATCTATAAAAAAAACAAATATAAAATTAATACCATAACAGTTTCAGTCATTTTTTTTTTAATTACTATTAACTTACAAATCGATACATCTTTTAAAAAAGATTGATTGAAACTTTTATGATAGGAATTTAATATTTATTTTTGTTATTTAGAAATATATGACATGAAAAATTAGCCTGAAAAAAAGACAATTTAATAAATTATGAGAATTCAATGCGTAAGGTTGTCTCCTTGAAAATGGATTAAGAGGTAAAACGTAGGAATTTTTTTTTTAAATAAAAAGTTGAAGTTTGTGCAATAATGATATAAACCATTCTTAAATAATCAATATATTAAATCAGTAATCTAAAAAACATAATTTCAAGATGCTATTATTTTAGAAGATATAAAGAATTACACAGTGGTAGACGATTCTTCAATTATGTTGATTTTTCCCGACATTTTTTTAAGCGACCTCCATAGTATCGATTTTCGGGGTCAATAGAGACAAATGTGTAAATGGCATTCAATTTTTACAATATTCAAAGCATTTTCTAGAGGGCTAGATGTGTAAAAATCAGGAATAATAATAGAAATAAACCGTCAAATTGATTTCATCCTGTTTGTTTTGTTATTAAAATTAGGTTAAATTGAATACATATTTTACATTATTATAAAAGTTGCCTTGTATTTTATATTTTATTTTAAAATAGTATTTAGTACGTTCTTAATTTGATGAATGACATCAAAGTCGAAAAATATATATTCTGCACATATTTACTTATTCTTACACTCACCTAAAACTGAAGAGAGTTTGTGTATTAATAAAATATAAATAGATTATATTTTCTTTCTTTTAATTATTTACCGCAAGTATTTTCTTATTTTCTATTATTTAAATCCAATTATTAGCCGCCTTTGTTTATTTATGATGAATATACATAATTTTATTGTTATCCATTTTAGTTTTTTTTATCATATTTTTGTATTATTATTACTTACTTTCTTTTTATTTTTAGTTAATATGTATGGTTTGATTGTGTACTTACATCCCTAATACCTATTACCCTAGATTGAGGAAAAATGTATTGTTCCAAAAAAGTTTTAAAAAAAAAATAAAATAAAAATAATACTATTTGAAATAAATATAAAAAAATACATTTTAAAACAATGATGACTATAAAAATGATTGACGGTACCCATTATGAAGTTTGAGTAGAACACATTCTATCTGTCCACCTGTATTTTTTTCGTACCCTTCATTAAAATAAAAATTAGTACTTCACACATATATAACACCTGAAATGTATTGTATATACGTTACTGTGTCTTCTCACTTTGATTGCCTTGTGGCATTATAAGGTGTTGATATGAGTCCAGCAAAGGTGGTATAGTCTAGCTATATCCATGGAATTGATGGAGCGGGAGAGGACGGTTCCGCTGGTTTTACACGGTTCTATATTACTTTTAAAATATTTGCCTGAAATGGGAAGAGGATACTTAACATAGTTTAATCTAGGCATATTTAAAAATTGCCTGAACTCAGGATACGGAATGAAAGTGTTTAATATGTATGCACAAACAAGTCACGTTAGGGCTCACAAAGTTAGCACTATTGTTTTACAACAAAACACAGCACCATATGTTCTGCACACACAGTGTACACTCGACACAGCCTTTAAAATACCTATGTGTAGAACAAAAACACCATTGTTTGAGATAGCAGTTATCAGATGTTAAGAACGCCACAAAAAATAATTATTCGATTTCGGATACTAACCTTGCCCTTTTCCAAGGCATTCACACATTTTCCCTAGTTCACCCTATCTCAAAAACCAATATGCCTATAAAGACAAAATAATTAATATATGTTTTGAGGTATTTATAGTTAACCGTAGATTAGATATGAGGAGAAGATGGTCGGGGGTGCGGTTAATAAAGATAAACAAATCAATAAAGCTTATTTATTGTGCTGACATTTCGAACTGAATTTCAGGCCTGAAAAAAAATAAAGATGACAACCTTAATTAAGAAAATAATAAAAATTAAATTAAATAATAACAAACAAGCTTAGAAATATATACAACAATACATTACTTAAATAGTTGATCAAACTAATAGAAGATAAAATACAATACAATGTGGAAGTAAAAATTACACAAAACAAATGATAAAAAAAGTTATTAAAGTCAGACCATACTAATGTAAATAAAGAAATAAACATAATGACATAAAGTGTGGAAGAAAATGTAAATAATTAGTAATTAAAATTAACATAATTAAATATGTAAGTAATGATTAGAGATATATAAATACTGAAAAAAAAATTAAATTAACATAATGAAATATGCGAAAAAAAATACGACATATTTGAAACAATGGGGAAGAAAAAAACGAAATATATGCAACAATGGCTAAAATGTGTGCAGTTTTACAGATTAGTAAAAAGTAGTAATCTAAAATAAATATAGAAAAAAAAGAAGAAACTTACCGAATTGGCGGATTTACCATCAAGGTTGTGTAGAATGTGGGCTTCCAACTGATAACATATAATAAAAAAACACACTAAACCAAGCGGAAATAATGACCGGCGTATATAGTTAAACATGATAGACGGTTTAGATAAAATGAATACTGTAGAAAAAAATGAAAGTTTTATAGAGTAAATTACAAAATAACGAATGAGGAATAAATAACTTATTTAGAAATTAATGATAATTGAATAAAATAAAAATACAGCCCAAAGATTTATTCAAAGATAACTTTTCTGAGTTTTTATTTTATGACCTCAAGCTAAATATGCTTGCTGTACAGAAAGCTACCCTCCTAAGAGAGCAAGGGTAAGGGGGGGAGGAGATGAAGACAACCAGTCCACACTTTGCTCCCAACCAGAGCGGACCATGAACCTCACCGAGCTCAGAGCCCTCAACCTTTCCTTCGACGATAAGAGGAACATCACCTGGCAGGTAGGGACCAACAGCTATCTATCTTCGATCAAATCAATCGTAGAAATAATAAAAGTCCTAAAAATATAATATAATAATTTATTTATCGTAATTTTCGCCACCTTGGATGGTTAGCAAACATTTTGTGATGAGCGGCACACATAGTCCATTTTCGAGACCTTAGCATGTTGAATTAAATCAAATTAAACGGATGAGTTAAACTAATGAAATGGAAGCTAATTACAGAGAGTCCTAAATTAGTTTCAGTAGAGAGAAGACACAAAATGCCGACAAAAACATTATTAGTTTCATGACGTGAGTTTGTAGAATATAAATATAACATTAATTTAACAGGCTAAAATAAATGGACAGTATACCCGAAACTTCGACTATTTAAATTGGAAGATCATAGGTCATTAAAGTGTAGTGTCTGATCGAACTGGTAAAATTTCTGTTTAATTAAAATAAATTGTATCTAATTTAAATCTCAAAGCTATTTATCCTTTGATGTCCAAAATTTTGGGAAATTCGGCCATCCTCATTTATTTCTTGAGATAATTCCAATTTTATACTGAAGAAATTCGTTTTTACACATTTTTGATAGATCAGAAGATGAAGATGAGCTTTATCGGCCTTTGTGTTGGGACTATTTTACCATTAAAGTCCACATATTGGAGCAGCTTTTGTGTAAGTTTCATTATCGTTTTAAGATTTATGAAGTGCCTTCTTGGAAGGTGTAAACAGTATGATGTGAGAACAATAATCAAATTAGCTACTAAGAATCGGAATAACATTTTATTTAGAGGAAAAAAATTAATTTAATGATGGAAAAATTAGTATTTATATTTTTACACCTGAAAATATTATCAAAATAAAAAAAAAAAATTGTACCCTACATAACATAGGTATTCATAAGAATTACAAAAGTATTAAACAATCTAGAATTTTTTTTCTCACAAACCGGCAGTTTTCCACCACGGCATTGAATTTTTTTTTTCTAAAAAATTTAAAACGAAAAATGGAACGGATCCGGTCCTGCCGTAAATAATTTCCGTTAATCAATCGTAACTCAGACGCACAGAAAAGGCAATTTCCGACTCAGAGTTCTGAAACGTAATCGTCTATTCGAAACCGTCAAAGAATAAATATTCCTTTTTCTGTAGATTTAATTCTCTTGTCTGTTTATAATAACTTTTTTTGCCCGCATATAGATGGAACACGAATATAAGTAGATACATCTTTACAAAAAATAAAAAAAATATGAAGAATAAAATTGAATAAATAATTAGTCATTAATTAGTAACAAAATAATAAGAAATAAATATTCATAACTCAAAATGAAACAAGCGTGCTTCCATTGGGTGCTACAGAGATAAAGATCGTTGTATTTGTGTTTCTTAATTCAATATTGATAATATGAGTTTACTTCATGCTGTAGCTTAACGAGTCTCTCCAAATAAAACAATGGAAAAGGAAAAAGGTACTGCGTGAATAAGCAACACGTTAAAAATTATTCTGAGGGAACATCAAAAATGTTTTCTTCATTAAATAAACTAATTAGTTTTTGTTTCATCACTAAATAATTGTATGAACCGCTCTTATTCCACATAACTAGGTTTTCCTCATCAACTTTCAGTTAAATATTAAATTTTCCTTGAACCTCAATATCCCTGATCTCGTTTTGATGTTTTTCCATTTATATTCCAAAGATGTTAGATAATATATGAACAATATTTACTTATTGTTAGTAAAAACTAAATTTAATTTCCCATCACAAATATAAACTGTGATTTGCTTAATTTTTTTCATCCTAGTCGGTTCCGACTATTACACTTACAACGAAAACGGTCTAAACTTTCTATTCATTACAAAAGACCCATCTACAAGACCATAATAAGAGATGAGCTTTGGAGCTCCACTAATCCATCGAATTCCTCGATGTTTCTTTCTTTGTCACTAATAAAATTATCTATATAGATCTTCATATTCTATATCAGTGATTCCCCAAGTAGGCACTACCGCCCTCTGGTGGGCGCTGCAGCGGTGATGGCTACTGGTCCGTTTGGGGGGCCATGAATTACTAACTTCAAGTTATCACTGTCCACAATATTACTAGTGATGAAAATAGAGCCGATGATTACTAAAGTAGTAGCAGCACACTCTGTTCACTTTTTATTTTGTTCACTTATTAAGATGATTTCGAACGTTTTAACATTTTTTCGTATTACAGTCTATAGAGTTCAATAAATAGTTTCATGATTTAAAATTTCGCTGTTTCTAATTTACACATTTCTTTGCTATATTTTTTTGAAAAAGGTAGAAACATTTATACATATAAATTTCCTACTTTTCCAGTATATATATATATATACTACTAATTTCCAATATATTTCATATATTTCCAGTGGGCACTAAGTGATATTTTCCTGGAAAGGGTAGCATAAAAAAGTTAGGGAACCATAGTTCTTTATGTAGCCGATCTTGCCCACATTTTCATAATGAAAGCCAATAGTATTTGTTCATAGTAAAAATATAGAAAAAACGTGGTAATTGCACTGATACTTTTTTTTACATTATAGGGAGGACTATTAGTGATATTACAGGAATTAAAAAGTACTAAAGTACAAGTCAGTGTAATTGTATTAAGTTAAATCGACAAGATTAATAGTTTGTACTTTATTATGAAACGGGGCCCAGATAACAACCCTCCCATTCTTAGCTGCTAAACTACCCAAACTCATGAGTTTCTAAGTTTCCTCCCTCTTTATTGCCTGAAAATTCTCCAAGGGGTCTGTAAAGAAGATGGCACCGAGGCCTCCTGATCTAGAAATGTTATTGGACTCCTACCGATGGGTAATTTCACCACAAAGTCTGCATCATGTCATTTTAATATAATTTACATCACATTTACTAGATGTATTCTTATGTAATACAGTTGCGAATGTCAATAAAAAAAATCCTTTCTCTCTCTTACTTTATTGGAGGCAATTATTTTATAAATTTGATATAAAACCATCTAGATACCAACACTTGAACTCATATTACAATCAGATTGAAAGTTTTTTGTCCTTTACATCGACTTTTGTACAGACAGGCAGACATGGAACCCACTTTATTTCTCAACGACTGAAACTTTTCATTTTGCATTCAGAAATTAGGAAGAAAAAACATGGTCAATTAGATTTCGGATTGCAGATTTTATTTTCATGTTATTATTCGATTTATACTAAATAGCAATGGTTATTCTGAAGGGGCGGTAATAATTCAGTTAAAGAGAGCATGTGGAACGAAGTACTTACTGTTCAATAGTTCAACAAGATTGAGCTGTACGTCGAGGACAATTGAATGGGATCGCTCAATAGCTCTGCATATTTAAATATTCTATTTTATCATTTAAAGTAGGAAGGACACTGTGGATTCAGTGGGAGGGAGGGGTTCAAATGATTTAAAAAAAAAAACATTCTAGTGTTATATAGATGACATTATAGTGTATGTCAACAATATACGTCGCCAAATCTTGTGTAAATTACAAAAACCAATATAAATTTATCAGTATAAACAATAGTATCTATAAAGGAAAGGAAATTGATATCACTTATTTATTTAATACCAGATCAGCCTGGTGGGCCTTATACTGTTAGTGTAAAAGGTACATTTTTTGTTTTTTTTAATAATTGATTTTGAGGGGTGTATAGTCTCATACAAGAGATACCCCTCGCTATATACAATATTATAAATAAAAAAAATTAAGATAAAATAAATATATTAAAATAATAATTCTTAATAAAAGATAAGTAAAGTAATTAACAAACACAACGTTAAAAATTAATAACAAAGCCTTATCAAAACCAACAAACAACAGGCGTTGATGACCAGGCTGTTAAACGCCCTTTCAAAACTAACAAACAACAATGACATTTATGGATTTAACAAAAAATCTTATTGACTTCTAATGGAAAAAAAGAAAGTGAATTTAAGAAAGAATAAACAGAAAAAAAAGTCAAAATAAAATAAAATTTTTGAGTGACATTAACAGAACGGATAAATTTAGAACAGGATGTACTGCAGCAGCCTGGGCTTTAGTCTTCGGGTTGTGGTTGGGTTTCCCAAGTTGTAGGTCACTTTTCCTTTTACTATAGGTATCTGGTAGTGAAACTTTATGAACTTTTTTTTTATGTATTCCTCTATTGTCACTATTTTCAATTGTCGATTACAAACCGGGGACCATCCACTGCAATTCTTATGACTGTATTTTGTAAGATTGTAATTTTTTTCTTTTTCCTAAAGAATGCCGCCCCCTGAGAGACTTCACAGCCATACTTAAGCAGTGGCCTGAGAATCGTGATACTACTTAATATCAATAGTTATAATATAATTCAATTGAGCTACTCAGCATCTTTAAAACATCAAAATAATATTATAACAACAGATAGACTCAAATCTATAAAAATACGAAATAACTAAATAGTAAATCGTCCATAAACAAAGTATTCAAACATAACCTACTTCCCCATACTATGTATTCCATATATAGGTGAGTGCACATTCAGGCAAACTGTGGCGGCTCAACTATTGGAAAAATAATGAACAAGTTTTAATATGATTACAGGTACATATCGAATGTCCCGCACTGCTTGGGCAAACCCTAAGACTCCCTCCGAACTTTTACTGAGTTCTATAACCTATTGAACTACTAAGTTTTCGTCAATTTCTGTGAAATCTCATCCAGTACAAAAACCCTTTTACGAAACTTCGGCGAGATTGAATTGGATCAGGTCACTGTTCAATGGTGCCTTCTATATGCTAGATAGTGAAGACTAGATAGAAGATACTACAAAGTAAGGTGGTCATATTATATATGAAATCGTTTACTCCACGAGGTAATAGGTAAATTTTTAATAGTATCGAAGTAGATGTTAGCACTTTTTAAATAAGGGATTCTTCAATTAAATTCCAGGGTTATTTGACGAAACCATATTCTCTTTGTCTATTTTACATTTCTTCATCATCATTTAATAATTGACCATGACGGAGATTAGCTTCGTGGAGAAGACACCTCATGTCATTTACAATGTTATAAATACAATGGCCGGCAAATATTTCGGATTTCTCCTGGTCCGAAAAAGCCCAGGAACCATCGTCTTTTCTCAACGGGACTGATACCTCATGGAGTTGTAAGAGTCGCTTTGTATGTCTCCACAAACTACTGCCATCAGTTTTCAGGTTTCCCAAATGTCTGTCAAAGTTAGTTTGTTTGAATTTTCGTATTTCTCTTCTGAGGCCATTGTTTAATTTGCTATAAGTTCGTCTAGCTGAAGGTAGCCGGTGAGATCGCCATTCTTTTCGTGATTTTCTCTTGGCTCTGATTAGATCTCTGATATATAAGGGGTATGACGGCGAACGTATTCATTGCCGACCTTTTGACTCTTGTGAGTACCATGCGGCTTTCTGAATAGCTAAGGTGAAGAATTCAACCGCTTCTTCTTAATCCTGTTCAGATTTTAGTACTGTAGGTACAGTCAAGTCGGTGTTTAGATATTCACTAAATAGCTCCCAATCCCAATACCGTGGGTCAGTGATGGTCTTTTTTCAGCAAGGAATGTCTCAGCACCTAGCATCAGGTTCACTGGTAAATGATCAGAGCCAAGGTCTGTTTCAGTTGTAACAGTAATCGCCAGTGACCTCAATTCTTTTGCTACAATAATAGTCTAGTACGTCGGGTTTTTTATGCCGTGAATTTAGAAAGTAAGTCGGTTTACCTGGAGCAAAGACGTCTAAGGACAGATGACGCACCGTTTGCCTGAGTTTTCATTGTTATTGATGTAAAAATAAATGTTTTAAATATTCAACTCACAATGAGTATTATTAATTTCTCACTCAACCCACAATACGGGTGTCCACAGCACAAATAGTAGTAAATACACAAAAATAGAATTTGTAAAGGGACCTATATATTATTGGCACCCCAGTGTCTTGTGACATGACACCCCCTTTTTCATTCGCACGCCTTTATTTTACGCTTTTATCCTGTAATTTCTAGGAAATATATTTCAATATCCCTATTTAACTATCGGAGTGACATTCTATTACCAGGTATATGTTGCTATTCTTAGATCGCCCACTTTGACCTACTCCATTCACTAATTTAATCTATTCCTTCCCCTTTCTCCCATTAGACATAAATATTCAAGTATTTTAGAGATATGAGTATTTTGATTCTGATTCTAAAGCTTTGAGTAGCAGTAGAATAGAGCTAATGAAGGTCAATGTAGGAGACAAGTTGCATATATTAGTCCGTAAATAGAACTTGTAGATATGTCTTAGTCTCTGTCCTTTCTTCATATGAATTTTTAAAAAATTATCTTGCACCATTTCAGGGCTTTAATTATGTTATTATCATTGAGTTTGTTTAGATATATTGGGTATTCGGCGAGTTTTACATTCCTTTCGTGACCTTCCCATGGTTCTGATTAGATTCTTAATTGTTAAGGGTATGACGCCAAACTTTTTACTCTTTTGAAGACCAGGCGATTTTTTGAACAACTGATTTGAAGAATTCAATTGTATCATCTAAATTGTGTTTAAATTTTTGTGTTGTTTTTGAGAGTTGTTCACTAAATTAATCTCAATTCATGTTACCGAGAATCAGCGACGGTCTTATTAGGCAAGGGATATCTCAGCATACAACACCAGGTTCACTGGTAAATGTAAATCGATACTGGCTTCAAAACTTCAGCTACAAATTTGTCTAGTACTTCCTAGCTTTTATCTCGGAAATTGGATATGTAAGTAGATTTATCAAGATCAAAGACGTCTAATGACTGCTAAGATTTATACTCCCAGGAGTAAATATGCATAAGCTCAAGTTTGTATGTGTTTCGCTCTACAATCACCTCCTGCTAGAGATGCTCTCAAGTGATTCAAACAAATCGACAGTTATCCCCCGATCACCACCAAATTTTATGTAGTATCTGCACTAATCCCCTACCACTATACATATTTCTCCCTAATTAGTATAATTCCAAATACCAATAAAGTTTTTTTAAGTGTTTCCTTAGTGATAATATATGATAATATGATAGTTCATATTAACATTCTTTCAGTTATAATGTATACGATAAACGAAAGATAGTTTTATGTGTTGGCCTGTCATTTGAATCTGAACCGTTGAGTCTGCGTGTATAGAATAATGTTTCAGGGTAGATTTTATTATTGTAGGCGGCGTTGAAGAACTATGCATAGATTAGAAAAATAAATTTGAAGTGGCAATTCCGTTCTGGCTAGAGTTGTATTGGCAATGTTCGAAAATCCGTAGCGTTTTCGTTTACGATTACTATTTTGTTTTGGATATTTAGATTTTTTAATTGAAATTTTGAAGATAACTTAGATAATCATTCTTGGTGTTAATGATCAGAGTGATTTATTGTGAGCTAAATATTACCCATGACCAAAAAAAAATATTTAGGACCAGTTATGTTATGAATGAGTATAACTTAATTGAGAATTAACTTTACATTATATTTTTAACAAAGACTTAATCAAAATAATAAATCTAGGTTACAGAAAATAAAATTAAACTTGTTACAAAAGAAGGAAATTAGATTTAGCTAAACAAACATTTTATGTTTATTTTCTAATTTTTAAACGATTTATCTGTTGGAAATAATATCTTCTTATCAAGCAATATTGTCTTTGTTTCACATTGTGGACATGATTTTTAATTTCTCATTGCTTCGATTTTCTTACTTGATATATTGTCACATCTACTACATTTCTTCCCCTGTTCTGGTTACCTACAATGCTAGGTTCTGGTCGAGCCTTACTTTATTCACGAATGCAAATTAATGAGATTAAGAATGGTTGCTTTTACACTTACATTTACAGGGAATCCTAAAATGTCTGACTCCAGTCTACTAACACAAACTAGGTCCTCGATTGTTTGAAGTATGGTTGTCGCCATTTATTACTTTCAAACATCGTATAGTAGGGTTCAGGAGTGTTCGGATGTAGTAGTATGTTTCAGTAGATTTAAGTCAGAAATATGTAGTGTAAAGTGCATCTTCAACTCAATGCCAGGCACTCCTTCTCTTTTAAATTGATGGTTGGATTGTAGTGGACTGTATAAATTAGTGATGAATGAAACACAATTAACTGAAACAAAAATCTATTGCATAAATTACAGTTGAAGTAGGGGGGGAGGCCGAAACCAAACATTTATGATTAGGTGTGTTAGTTAATTTTGAATTATTGGTATGTGGATTAAATGATACTGAAGATGATTGTGTGAATTATATTGATAGGTGTGGAGTTGCTCCATGAATCGATTATCCTCTCTTCATTCCTAGATTTCCTTCTTCCCTCTATGTTCCGGGAGGCACTTCGGAGTGTTTCTACTCGCTAAGTCTTCCGTTCAAACGGAACAAGTAGGAATATTGTAATATTTGAAATAAGTACGTAATTCAAGCATCGTTAATAAACAAAAAAATATATAGTGTCATCACCCATACGTCAGTCAACAATCTTGGAGTCACTTTCGATCAAACTCTAACCTGGAAACCACACATTACTCGAATTCCCCGTCAAACCATAAAACTCTGAATTAATTCAATAGAATCCGCTATTTCCTTCCACTTAAAACCCGTGAACTCTTAGATTACTCTCTTATTTTACTCCAACCTGACTATGGCTGCTCCCTGACTCAAGAGTCATTTATCACCCAAGGGTAATCTCGAATTTAACCTTAAATATCGTTGTTCTTCGGGATCACCTGAGATACGCACTTAAGCCATTGTTCTTCGGGATCACCTGAGATACGCACTTAAGCCATTGTTCTTCGGGATCACCTGAGATACGCACTTATGCCAGTATTACGCCGAGCTGGTTTGGCTCTATCTATCCTTCTGATTCTAGAATTTCCTAGCTTCTTTTCTCTTCTAAGTGATTAGAACTCAGTGCCCCTCCTTTATCCTAGAAAACCTGCTATGCAAATTCTCAATCTAATCCCGGACTACCAGACCGCGTAGATCTGACAATTACATTAATGTGCGGAATCCCTATTAACTTCAACACAATGCTCCCTTCAAAAGGTATGACCTAATCCCTACCCTTCAGTGTCATTTTTGCCAATAGCTGAGTAGGGTTATGACACACCCCTGCTCGAAACAATTATTCCACCGTCTCCTAAATCAAAATCCCCTGCCTGATTATTCACTTTGATAATAATATTTATAGATATAATTTTATACTGTAGTATTTTGCATTTTAGTATGTAATAGATATTTAGCATTAATTTAAATTATTAAGATTAAACATTGTATTTGAGTTTGTCAATAATTTTTGCATAATGTACGTTCATACTAGTCACATCAGTTTGTAAATTACATATATTATTTGAATTTTTAATAATATAAATTAATTGTTTGTAATTAATATGTCATTGTCATTTTAGGATTTTCAATCAAGTACTTTGGTACAAAATTAGCACTATATACATACATTATAATTAATAAAATGATATTAATTAGTCAAATTAGGCAGGTAATACTAAAATCAATAGCACATGTACTCACATATTACAACTGTTACTTAGTCCACCTTTCCTCCTGTTCAATAGTCTGTTAAAGGATTTTATCTTGTAAATTCACAATAAAATTTCCACTTAAAATTCACAATAAGTGACGCAAATTTTATTTAAAAAACATCATTTATGAAAATGAAAATATGTTCCACTACATTGCATAAAGAGCCAGAGATGTACTTTGTAAGGGAGTACGGTTCCTGGTTATACAAGGTGATTTGTTCAAGATCCCGCTCAGCTTTCCTCAATTAAAAAAAAAAAGTTTACCCACTATAAGGCGCTGTGTTCATTACTCCAAGGACGCGGGTTCGATTCCGACTGTGGCAGATAATTATTTATTCTACTTCTGTAGCTATGAGTCAACCCTGTGGCTTCTGAAGCCCTCCTGCTTCATCTTTCATTCCTGATAATACTCCGAGGCGCTTGAAAAGAAAATGGCCTCGAGACCATATATTGTAAAAATGTTTTTTGAGTGCTACCAATGGGTAGTTTCTCTACATGCCTGTATCGTACCATTATGATCTTAATTAAATTTACTTGTTCTATTTTATGTTGTATTGCAGTTGTAAATATCAATAAATAAATATAAAAAAGTATACTATATGATAAAAATTAAAATTATTATTCAATCTGAACCTAAGCTCTTTATGAGTTGAGGTTCTTTATCTCGTAATAAATAACTTTGAAAACTACTATAATTAATTCATTTGTCTTAACGTTATTGAATAGCAGTTTCTGTTTTCTCCATGATATTTTTGTAAGGCGAAATGCTCAATAAAGTGTGATAATTATTAAATGTTTAAAGTTTGTTAATGTGAGTCTTTTATGAGTATTAAATTATGAAACCTTCTCCAGTTCTTTTACAGTGAACCTTATTTTTTTTTCAGATAGTAAATCGAATCTTAAAAAGAATTCATATCGGGCACTTAGAGAAAAAAATGGACTATAAGTTAATAAATTTTATTTAAACTGACTATCACGTCCCAGGAATATACCACCTTAATTATTTAATTTCAATTCGGTACTTTGCCACCCTATCCTATTTAAGATCATTTGATTCCAACCAACGATACTTTTTCTTACTGTCATTGCAGCAGCAGTTTCAAGTTCCATTTGATTAAGCTGTTTAGAGGTAGTTGTCGATAGTCCGTGGCAACTGCATCATCAAACGAGAATATTCAAAAATTATAATATCTTTTAATTACTATCAAATATAATTTATTATTCAATTAATATACACGATGGTCTTACTCTCTAAGTGTTTATCAATGAAAGTAGTTAGAACAATACATCGGACCATAAAAAAAATCTATGTATTATGAAAATTATTATTGTTATATTTCATTCTAGTGTGATTCTATCTTTGAATTATGAATTATTAATCAAAATGATTTAGGAAAAATATGTTTAGAACCTGATAAAATCCATAATTGTAAAATATAAAATATACAAGAATAAATGTTTTTCTTAATAATTTCATAGCGTACATACCTATACATATTTTTATATTAGTGACGTTTTAATCTCTTTTTTTTTACAGGTCAATTTAAACTTCTATCTCTAATTTCTTCTCCCCAGACATCTTATTAAAATTCTTTTGCATTATCAATGTGACTCCATGGATAAATTCGGCGACATATATTCTTCTTGGAGATTTTTATTTGTATTATATTAAACATTACACATTAATATATTAGTACATTACAATTAAAAATCATATATTAAAAACATACATTGATTTTAAAATATTTTTTTATAAAATTAAACCAATTTTTTTTATTTATTTTATTTTTATACCCGGCCAGATACATGGTTGATATAACTTATATTATATATATTTTTAACAGTTGATTATGAGGGGGTATAGTCATACAAATGACACCCCTAACTATATAAAATGTTCTTATTAAAAGAAAAAAAATAATAATAAAATAAATAGATAAGAAGAATGCTTCTTAATAAAATAGGAAAGTAAAATTAATAACAAAAAATAATTATATTGGTACACTTAAATAAAACAAACAATTGTCTTCTAATAGTAAAAGGAAACAAGTTAATTTGAAAAAGGGAAGAGAGAAGAAAAGAGAAAAAAAATAATAATGAATAAATAAAATGAATAATAATAATACGTAAATAGAGGTAGTGTGACTATGAATTAATTTTATATTTATTAAAAATTTATAAAAGAATGTCTTGCAGCAGTCTGGGCTTCAGTCTTCGGGTTGATGTTGGGTTTCCCAGGTTGTAGGTCACTGCTCCTTTAACTGTCGGCAACTGGGAGTGGAACTTTATGAACCGTTTTTTTTTATATAATCCTCTATTGACTCCATTTGTAATTAGCGATGCAATTGGCTATTTCTTATGAACCAAGGAGCATTAACTGCGATTCTTAAGACTTCATTTTGAAAAGATTGTAGTTTTTTTCCTTTTCGTGAAGGATGCCGCTCCCCAGACTTCACAGTCGTACATCAGCAGTGGCCTGAGGATTGTTTTAAATATAAGAACAGTTGTTTCTGGTTTTAGTTTGGAATTTCTTTTTTGGATAGGATGTAGCATTGCTAACCTTGCATAAGTTTGAGTTAGTTTGATGTTGATATGGTGATTTCAGGTAAGGCGGCGATCTAGGTGAATTCCCTGAAGATACCTATCTTACTACTTCACTGGCAGGATTCCATTTCACATTTTTACCTATGAGGATTAGATCCGGTGGATCTGGTAGGCGTCGGAGAGTAAAAACTTTTGAGTAACATATTTCAATGTTCAAGCTAATAATCCATTTAGTGAAATATTAAAATTAAACCAAGTTTTTTATTTATTTATTTATTATAAAATTACTTATAAATTTATTGTATTAATTATTTATTCATATTTTTAAAACTAATTTGGAAACAAATTTTAATAACTTTTTTTAGTATAGTTTTTAATTCATGAGATGTCTGTGGATTGTCGAATTCTCGTTTCAGTTTTTTATGTCTTGTTTATGTTTTATGTCACAGATCTATAAAGCGACTATTTGCTACTGTTGCTATTTTAGTGCACTCTGTTGGACATTCATATTCATATTTTTGTTAGTGAGATAAAGGCCAAAGATTTTTTTTATTTGTTTAGTTTATTCAGTAGTTCGGCATATGACAAATTGATAATTAATGTTTTTTGCGTCAGTTTTGTAGTTGATAGCATTTATATTTTGGTTTTGGGATATTGTAATTCCTTCTAATAGCTTTCTTCGGTATCATTTTTTTTTTTAAACTTTCACTTACCTATATATGCAAAATTCGAAAACGCTTTTTCGACAGAAATACATGTTTTGAGCTCCCCTAAGCTTCAGTCTTGAAAATGATCTGTGTGTTCGTGAGTGTGATAAGCCTAGCTTAAAAATTAAATGGAATACGAAACTGAAGCTACATATTTAGGGCGTTTATATGTCTTAGATGTGACTGCAACATTTTCGCTAAAATCTACTACCCGTTGTGACACTTAATAGAATCCATTTTTCAGGGTTTTTTTTTCGATTTTCGCCAAAAAAATTTTTAACTGACTAAAGAATTTATTGATTGATAAATATTACAATCTACTACAACGTTGTTGAGCAATAAGTAATACTGATCGCATTGTTACTAAAATTAAAGAATAAAAATAAATTAAAAAAAAAATTTCTATCTGAATTTTTGGTTTTGCTCCTTGTGGTGCTCCGATTCACCACCTCTCCGCTTCTCACCGTCGGATACTCTCGTCCGACATGTCCTACAGGGTATTTTCCGTGTGAAGCCTTTCTGATGATATTATATAAGCGTTTGAGTAGGGTTGCTCCGACAAGATACAACTGAGGTAGTTAGCCCCAGAGAGTTTCATTTGGGAAAATGTGAGGATATAAAGGGGGGAGGGATACATTAAGCAGATGAAGAAAGAAACAGGGAAATTAGGAATCTCTAGTCGAGACTGCCTCAATAGAGATGAATTTAGGGAAAAATCAAGGTTTATCTTCCTTGTGGGTGTCAAAGAGGTGAGAAGTGGGAGAGTATGGAGTGAGGAAAAAAGAAGAGCTCTGTCTGAAAGAATGAAGAAGAGGTGGGAAGAAAGGAAAGGAGGGGAATGTGTGGGGAAAGTTGAGAAGAAATGATATTCGGGTGGTTTATAAGGCCGTTTATGTCTAAAAAAAATCTCTAAGTATATAGAAACAGAAGGATAAATAAAATGAACATAATCAAATTAAATCAAATTATGAACAATTTTAATAGATTTTACTCTCAATTAAATAGTCTGACTATTTTTAATTAAATTACTTTTTTAAATTTAGACATCCGAATCGAACGGGAAAGGCTGAGACAGCACTAACTTTCCTGATTGAATTTCGGTTTCATTATCTCTTGTTACAGACCGTGTACTTACCGTGGCTAGAACAAAACTGACATTCGTTATTTGCTCCTCAAGAAACCCTAAAATATGAATTTTCGTTTATAATTACTTTTTCTTGTTCATAATTTCCCCCAAAATTACAAAAATAGTGATAACTTCGACAACAATGCTCACACCACACCAGTTTGATTTCATTATAGAATATTTAAACACCTTAAAAATTTTAATTATGTTTTTTTTTCAGAGTGTACAGCATCTAATGATATTTTTATTTATTGTATTTAGATTTAAAGTCGTTCTTACAGTCATTAGAATGCTGATAAATCCTCCCTTTTATATTGATGAAGTTCCTTGGAAAAAAAGGCTTCAACTCCTTCGATGAGGTTTATTGTGTTTGGAGACCTTTGGAGAGAGAGTTCACCCGGAGAGACCTGTGGTTTGGATCTCGCTGAACAATACCAGATCGAACAAGGAGCTTATTAGAAGACCTAGTAGCTAGCATCGGGAATATACCCATCTTGGTGGAAAATGTTATTTTGGACTCCCTGGGGATCATACATCATCATCACCTGCATGGGAATTAGCTCTGAGGTCATTCAGTGTTTAATTTATTTATTTAGTTTTTGGATCTGTCGATTTGTGTTTTAACTTATTTATTCAGTAAATTATTTTTTATTAAACTTATTTATTCATTTAAGTATTTATTTTGGGGAGTCACGGTAGCAGCAAGGTAACGCGCCTGTCTACTAACCCGAAGGTTGCGAGATCGAATCCCCGGTCCTACCCGGGATTTTTTCAAGTATATAAATATGCAATACTCACTCACAATCTCCCCCCCCCCCCGGACATTTGTGATACCCGTTATTCAATGGGTGGCACTCACAAAAATAGGCGTGGGAGTGACGAACCCACCCTATGAAAACCTCTTCTCGTCATGAGACGCGTGATGTATTTCCTGCGTACATCGCGCGAGACCTTAGACCTTTACGGTCTGTCGCGCCAATAATAATAATAATAAGTATTTATTTTAACTAACTTTTTTTAAATCTATGTATTATTATTTGTTTTTCTGTAAACTGATCTACTTCTGTGACTATTATGTCTTTGGTTTGATTTTACATTGCTATCTAATAATAAATTTGTTTAATTAGGTTAACGATCGAACGTGGGAAGCGGGTCGCTGCGCTGGAAAGGGTCTGAGAGAGTAAATTAGGGAGAATAAATTTTTCAATTAAATGAAAACCTAATTTTCGAATGGAATGAAATTATGAAGTGGAAAAAAATAAACAAACAAAAAATTTGTATTAAGTGTGTAGAATAGTATTGATTGTAAGTAGTAGTAGTATTGATTGTACAATAAAGGTGTAGGAAAACATTTTTTTATTGTTTTATCATGTAAATATATGTATTGTATGTTGTACATGTACGATCATGTATTGTAGCAACCTAATATATTTGGGCTTAATGCTAAATAAAGCATTTCTCTCTACACTCTGCTAGTTTAATCAGTTTCTGAAAATACTTTTCTTAAATCATTTGGTTAGATAATTAAGTAAAAGAAATTTATATTTAATTTAGTTTAACTGGGCTGTGAATACTTAACGACACATTTATGAATGAGCTCACAATATTTTGGCATATCCATCCAAGATCAAGTACGGCAGCCGTCTTCTTCCTCTCTGAGTGAGCAAATATAATATTGGTAATATATACTAAGTGATATCTAAACCACGAAATTATATTTTTGTTTCCATTTTAAGGGAGCATAATTATTAATTATATCTCAAATATGGAGAGCATTCCTTTTAAACATCCTGTCTAAGGGAAAATGTATATTCATTATAACACAATTAAAAAGGACTGTACTTCATTATATTATTATTATCTCCCTTGTACAGAGTAATTTAAAATTTGGTTTTCGTTGGAAGAGAAAATACATAATTACGGTATAGTTTGTCGGAAGAACACTCTCTGAAAGTGTTAACATGACTAATTTTGAATTGCCCAGTGCCT
>NW_027109179.1:1096700-1108529 GCF_000696795.3 Halyomorpha halys
TACATGTAACACATGATAAGAAATTTAGTTTTTAAAAATGTTCCTATTCATCCCTCAATTCTCAGATTGCGGGTGTTCCTCAAGGTAGTATCTTCAGTCCCGTCCTCTACCCAGTCCTTTGCCGCTGACGCATGTGTGCTAGTTAATAATAAACTTTTAATTGTTTTTCAACCCAAACTATCCAATCCCATATCAAAAAACTTTTAATAATGGTGCGTTAATTAAAGGATTAAAATAAATCTCATAAAATCACATTTACCCTTCATCGTACACCTATCGACTGTCCCACAGTATTCTTTACTAACGATTACTAACGCCGCATGTCTATAATAAGGCTAAACTGTAAATACGGAATTGATGTTTAGGACTCCACTAAACCTTTGAGTTCCTCACATCCAATCTTTCCCTCCCAATCCCCTGTTGTACCCAATCCTTACAATCCATAATCCTTAGTAAAATCCTCAATGCTCATAACCTTTTTTCAAATAAAATCATCCACAAAGACCCTAATGTTTCATATGTTACCAATCTAGCCCGAATCAGAAATCAATTCTTCCAGTAGAAACTCCCTAACCACCCGACCCCGCTGTTTACTTTGAGGTCACAGTTTTATGTGAAGTTGTGAAAGATATCCATCGAACTTTTCCTGGTTGGAGACAGTTCAAGGACCAATTCATCCTCTAATGGGCACTCGGTTATATTTATTTAGCACTTTACTTCTGCTAATTCAATTTGCTCAGTGAAGAATAAACGAATGGGCTTCAGAAGGACCAAGCTCCTTTAGTATTTATTGAGTAACATTTCCTTCAGAGTTGAAGCTAAAATATATCGTTAGCTACTGAGCCAAATTGATGACTTAGTTATTATAATGTGAAGATCTCATCATTACTATGATATTAGTAATGAGTCATTACTATTTACTAGTTTACCCCAGTCAGAACACTCGCATTATAAATAAAGTATCTAAAAATAAAGTAAAGCATAGGGTTAGTAATGTTAATAAAATGAAATAAGACAAATAGAATTTTATAAAATGAAAGAACAGAGAAAATACACGAAATTAATTATTACCAACTAAATAAATCATATAATATCTTCCTTTAAAAAAATAAATGGTGAACAATAATAAATGATGACGCATACTCGTTGAAACAAATGTCTATTTGTCTTGCCTAGCAATGATGGAGGCCGTAGATGTAGATGGACAATGACGACAAAGTATGACCGTTAAAACTCGCAGTCATAAGTAGACAGTGTGCGATGTGTCGTACGGCAGTAGCCGGTGACTGCTAAGAGACTTCAAAGCTGACTGTATGTACAAACATTAGAGAAGCAGCCAAATTGAGATGCAGTCCTTTTAGCAGTTTTGTTAGTCTTTTTTAACACAACCAAATATTCGGCGAAGAATTTTTCTTTCGAAGACCATGATCTCCTTTTCTTCAGCACTTGTCAGGGTCCAGGCCGATCCGAAAGTGAGGACTGGCCGGCTTAGTGTCTTGTGGAGCTGGTAATTGGTGCGGCGGGTGACAGCTCGACTCCTCAAGTGCTTCTCAAGTCCAAAATAGCATCTGTTGGCCTTCATAATACGCTGACCTGTTTCCAGGGTGATCCTGTTATTGCATCTGACCACTGAGCCTAAATAGGTGAACTGGTCAACACATTCAAACGTAAATGGACCCATCTTCACCTCCCCTCTAACAGAAGCCACTACACCAGGTCCAGCTCGCATGTATTTAGTTTTCCCTGGTTAACCGTCATTCCCATTGTTTCTGCTGCTTTAGCTAGTCTCAGAAATGTCTTCATCAGCGCCTGAAACGATCTCGCCACCAGATCCAAGTCATCGGGAAATCCCAGCATCTGCACCATACCAGCCTGTCAATAATTGTTCCAGATGTTTGTATCTCGGAATCCCTAATTATCTTGCCTCACCTCCCTCCTGAACTCAAATTCTGGTGAGTGGTCTCCCTGAATCCGAACTGGGCATTTCACCTCATCCATTGTAATCCTTATTAGGCGCACCAGTTTGGGAGGGATCCCAGGACCGTACAGCGCTTCATATAGCTCCAACCTATTATTGTGGTCGTAGGCTCTCTTGAAATCGACAAACAGATGGTGTGTTGTCATCCTGTACTCCATGGATGTCTCCAAAATAGGCTTCAGGCTGAACATCTGGTCGACTGTCGATCTTCCTTTTCTGAATCCCGCCTGCTATCTTACTACTTCCCTTTCTGCAAATGGAAGTAGCTTCATGTAAAGAACGCTGGAAAAAACCTTATAGGCTCACTGGAGAAGGGTTATCCAGCGGTAGTTGATGCACTCTAGAATATCGCCTTTCTTATGAAGCGAAGCGTTATTATGCCCATCTTCCATTCCTTCGGGATCCTTTTCACGATCCTGTCAATGACCTTTAGATTTTCCCTCGCCACCCTCCTGGTTTTTCCCTTTCCGATTCTTTCCCGTGCTTTCTGCCATAACTTTCTTCGAGCAATGTGCTTATGGAGTATTTCCTCTCGTCAGCTGTCGTGCCCTTATAGTCCCGCCCGTGTCCGTGAAGCCCGAAGAGGACCTCAAATGGCGAAAACCCCGTAACTACATGTATGGAATAGTTATATGCTGCAATCACCTTAGGCATAGCCACGTCCGGTTCTAGTTCTTGGTCGACCTGATATAGTCGAAGATGGTAAATAAACGCGCCACGAAGCCACTTTATGCCTCCTATTATTTCAAAAAAATAAAAATTTAGTAATTTTTCACCTTGACAAATTTGGAGAATTATTTTTTTATTCCAGTGACTATTAGTCATATAATCGTCCATAACTCCTCTTCTTTTCATCCAACTCCAGCAGTAATACAACCGTTAGAAAGCCTAATGTTAACGATTAACCTACATTAACATGGATCCATTTTTTTCTCTTTAGGGCAATTCAGAGAGCCCTAAACCACTGCAAAGTTTGGTGTAGATTGGTTGAGTCGTATTGAAGTTAATTCTGAATGTTACTATGGTTACCGTCTTATATCTTAATTTATATATTAATTGATTATAAGGTTTAAATAGTGTTTAATTAATGCGTATACTTCCTCACATATAGAAATTGCGAAGCATTACTGGGTCTGCTGGTATATGATATTTTTTATAGGATTTTTTCATAAATAATTTTATTTATGCAAATATTGATAGGAAAATCTGAAAGATCCACTCAAAGTATGACGTAAATACATATTGTATAAAATCCCTTACAAATGGACCCACCTGAAGTAAATTCGGACATTTGGGAAAAACGTAAATTCAAATATTACTATGTTTGTTAAAACAATAAAAATAAAAGCCAATTATTTATTTATTTATAACTTCTAAAATTTATTTTTACATGTAGAAATAAATACAATGAGCAAATGATGCACAATATGTAGAACGTGACATGGGTAACCATGAGGGATGGGAACAGGACTCTCAGGACAATTGTGCATCCTCCTCACGTTCACTTAAATTATATTGTCTGGCTAGATGTCTCATCCCCGATGTTTCATCATATACCCGTGCTTTGTTATTCTGATGATTGGTATATAATGTTATGATATATGAGAGGACGGAGAAACTATAAACTAAACACAACTACGACGATAAAATCTAGTAAAGTACTAGGTTTCGAAATCAATATGGATAAAAAAAAATTATACGGTTATTAGAAGAAACGGAAGAAATTTCGGTGATATAGACGTAGGGGATAATCCATTTGACGAGGTAGAGAAGTTCAAGAATTTAGGAGCCAGAACACCCATCCTCTTACCGTCCCATCTCTCTATTACCGATCATGCGAAAAATCCTTGAAAAACTTGTTTTGAAACGCCTATTCCCCATCCTAGATTCCAATCATATAATCCCAGATCACCAGTTTGAATTCCGAACATCCCACTCCACTATCCAGCAATGTCATCGTGTGGTGGACGTTGTCTCGTCTTCTTTGGAGCGCGGAATGTACTGCGCGAGAGTCTTTTTCGATATAGAGCAGGCTTTTGATCGAGTCTGGCACCCGGGACTGCTTTACAAACTCCGTAAATTCTTACCTCATACATATTTCCTTATTCCAAGTAAACCACAATGGTTCCTATTCATCCCTCTATTTTCAATCCGCTGGTGTTCCTCAAGGCAGTAATCTCGGTCCCATCCTCTACACCGTCTATACAGCTGACATCCCAACAACTCCTAACACTATCCTTACCACGTATGCTGATGACACATGTGTGCTCACAGTTAGTAATAACCCTTTGATTGCATCCCAAACTCTCCAGTCCCATATCCCAATCCTCGAAGAATGGTGTCGAAATTGGAGGATAAAAATAAATCCCAATAAATCACATTTACTCTTCGTCGTAAACCTGCCGACTGCCCTACAGTACACTTTAATAATGTGGCTCTTACCCCCTGTAGAACAGATTCGTTATCTTGGACTACATCTTGACAAACGACTAACCTGGAATCCTCACACAAGACTGAAAAGACAGGAAACTGCACGCAGATTCCGACTATTACAGCACTTCCTAGACAAACGGTCTAAACTTCCAACTCATTACAAAAGACTGATCTACATGACAATAATAAGGCCCATCTGGACATACGGAGTTGAGCTTTGGGGCTCCACTAAACCTTCGAATTCCTCTCGTATCCAATCTTTACAATCCAAAATCCTTCGTAAAATCCTCAATGCTCCTTATTTTGTTACTAATAAAACCATCCATAAAGACCTAAATGTTCCTTATGTAACCGATCTAGCCCGAACCCGATATTATTCCTTCCATAATAAACTCCCTAACCACCCAAACCCACTAGTTTCTAACCTTACTTCCTCTTCCATTCCTGGCAATCCTCCGAGGTGCCTGAAAAGAAGATGGCCTCGTGACCTTATATTGTAAACTGTTTTTAGAGTTCTACTACTGGGTAGTTTCTCTACATCCTGTATCAAATCATTATGTCATTATGATCAAATTTACTGGTTGTATTTTTTATACAGTTGTAAATATCAATAAATAAATAAATAAAAAAAAAGAATTTAGGTTCTACGATAACTAGAAAAAAAAGAAATAAAAACTGGGTAAACTAGCAACTTTTTTATCCATAGAAATTTACTACTCTAATAAAGATGTGATTTTAATTTGAAATTTCAAGTTTAATAGTTACAAATTTGAAAGCAAAAATTTTCATGTGAAGTAACAAATTTATAATCAGCAGTGATGAAGATAAATTTCAGATTTTTGGCTTCTGTAAATGTGATGTAATGTAAATGTAAAAAAAAGGGAAAATATACAAAAAAGTCCAAAATACAAAAGAATCTTTATGAAAAATCCACTGTATTCCCTAGTGAATTTAAAAATTACTTTCACATTTTTAGGTATCGAAACTGCTGAAATTTAATTATTATTTTAAAGATCTAAAATACTTAAAAGTTCTAGATACTTTTTTAGATCAAATATGTCTTTGCGACTCCATCTTATCAAAGATGTCTTAGAGTAACTAAGGACATCTTTGATTCAAGCTTATGGCTTTTATTTCTCACTACTATATCTGGTCTGTTATACAATTTCTTTTCTGTTTGTTATATAATAGCTTGTTTGTTATGCAATAAATATTAATCTATTCTTGATTATTTATTACTAATGAGGCCCACAATACTTGAAGGAATATTCATACCTGAAGGCTTTTGAGAATTGCTGATTTTCACTAATCAATATGTAAGCTTATTGTTTATGTGATGTTAAAATTAATCGAAATGCGCTATCATTGCTACCCATGATTTTGGATGGAAATAGTTTCTGTAAAGAATGATGAGGAAACCGTAGAAAATATATCGAAGGAATTACAAACTACCAGAAATACATATACCTACCTATATGTATGTGACTTACGATTAGAATGAAACGATACGTTAAAATAAAAAGAGATTCTGGCGGAGTAACGACACAAGAGTACTTGAATAACTAACTTTATTATCAGAATCGTCTGGTATATATAGGGACAGTTTGTTGTTAAACTTACAGATAACTAATCCTAGTTGTACAGAGTTCTTGTTATTATTTAGAGGATATATATCTAAAGGGATCAGTCCAAGAATAAATAAAAAATATTATTATTTTCATTAATAATACAAGGTGCGTTCACAAAACGAACTTTAAGTCTATAATATTACCTTGGGCATCAACTGACCTAAACATTCTCCCGTGACAGCCTTTCCAGAGGAAAAATTCTTTGTGAATCTCTTCTTTAGTATTGGGCTCTGAGAAAAAAAGACTTGAAGTTTTGGAAGTAGTCAACGAAGTTTTAGACAAGTTCAATTTGGCAAAACTTTCACAGGCATCCTACTGTCCCTATCTAGCTTTCAGCGACTTCATTTTGAATCACCGAATTATGAAAGACATGATAGGGCCAGCTTCGACGAGGTCCCTTACAATCTTTGGAGCCTATCAAAAATATAAAAATGCTGATAGTGCTTTGTTGATGCTCGAGGGACACATATTCAAGACGTTAAATTCGTTGTAACAGAATGTTAAATACCTTTTAGATCTTATGACCAACCTAGAAACTTTGTGAACCCACTATATATTTGTAAATGTAACATATATATATATATATATATTATCATCTTAAATTATCATAATCGACATTATTTTGCATCTTTACATTTCTCTGAATTACTAAATGTATTTATCTATTAATACTTAATAACGAATTTATTTCTTATTTATTTTATTTTTTATAATATTATCATTTCATAGAGACTGGTTTTATTGTTTAAATAACATAATTTGTATCAGATATAAGTCTCAAATACTCTTTATTACGACAATCCTAAATAATTATGTGATAATAGTATGATAAATTAATCTGTAATTAAAAGTTTTTAAATTTATGGAAAAATAACAAAATCCATTGACCAGGGCAGAATAGCCTGGAAAACGTTTTTAATTTATGGATGTGAGGGATAAATTTCTATTTAATATTGCCCATGAGGATAGCCAGGTTGGCCGAAACGATGGACATTATTACTTTAATAAAGGGTGCTTAAGACTAAAATCGGGTAAAAATTGTTTTATTCAAAAAACTTTTTTTTTTCTACAAATCTTCGCTTACTTATTTTAATTCGAAATATGAAAAAAAAAATGGAAATTTGGCACCATTTAATACTGTTATTTTTGGCAACCGGTAATTTAAACTAACAGATTTAGAAGGAAATTAATTTGAATTAATATGATTACAAGACTCATTTTAGATGGTGCTTATATGATATGGTAAATTTAATGGAACCTTAATGTAGGTTTATACAACTCTTAAACTACAAAGGTAGTATAAAGCCTACAGGGATAATAATTACAGTAATTACTGGGGGTTAAAACATTACTTATGGCCTTTAATTTACAAATTGTTCCCGACTCATTTCAATAATGAGCAAATACAACAGACAGAATCAGTTCAGTACCAAAGGACTATTGTGTGGGCGCCTGCAATGGC
The DNA here is from genome assembly GCF_000696795.3 of Halyomorpha halys. Taxonomy (NCBI): domain Eukaryota; kingdom Metazoa; phylum Arthropoda; class Insecta; order Hemiptera; family Pentatomidae; genus Halyomorpha; species Halyomorpha halys. The sequence continues at coordinate 1,104,202 of NW_027109179.1, forward strand.
AAAGAATACCTCAACGAGAGGTCTACCTATGTTCTGGGTTTAGTAGAAACACAACCCCTTTCGGCTTAATGCAGTACATGTTTTTTTTCTCTTGCGAAGTTATGAACAATGGACACCAGAAGAAAGAAATATATACTGTAAATAAATTAAGTTCAAAAGTTTCTAATTTTTAATTTTTTTTTTAAAATGGTATTTAAAGTTTTCAGACAACGCTATCAATGAATATGGTTTGCTTTTTCATAACAATTTTTTTCGTCATACTTTATTCAAATCCTCATCATGTTATTTTTTTAATTTTTAAAGAATGAAAAATCATTATATAGTAACATTAATATTTTATTTTTATACTACAGAAAGAGACTGATGGTAACCATGAAAAAAAATTAATACTTTCTGAGCTACACGCTAATCTGCTTAATTTTGTTAAAAACCTTTCTTTTTACTGGAGAAATCGGAATAGCCTTTCCAGGAATATTCTATTTCTAGGAAAATCCTGAACACTTGAAGTCCCATCGGGCCATTCGGGTGGACGGTATGGAAGCGCATAAAATACCAACCAAATATTGGTCATTATATCATATATATATATATGAATATATTAAATGAAATCATTAGAATTTCATATAATAGAATAATGGAAGTCTATATGTAAGACGATAGCCCCATGTTCAAACAATAAAGATTCTAAGAAGCTAATATTACATAATTAAAGTAATTATATATATAGTATATATGTATATATAGTTGACCGTAAAAATTGATATATAGGAAGATGGTCAGGGTTGCGGTCAATAGTGAAACAAAAATAGTTTACAACTATTTATTTTCCAACGTTTCGGCCCACTTTGCAGGGCTTCATCAGGGCTAAAAAGATACAAAATGAAACTATGTTAAGATAAAATGATAGAAATAAAAATAAAAAGATACAATGAAAAGAATAAAACTAAACTTGTTTTTTAATCTTTTCATTGTACCTTTTTATTTTTATTTCTATCATTTTATCTTAACATAGTTTCATTTTGTATCTTTTTAGCCCTGATGAAGCCCTGCAAAGTGGGGCGAAACGTTGGAAAATAAATGATAGATAGTATAGTATGATAGATAAAATAGATGAATAGGTTTAACATGAATAATAATTGGAGTGGTTCTCAGGATTTCAATCAAAAATATGTGATTATATTTCATTATATAGTGTGTAAAGAATTTTTAATATTGATAATTTTATATTGATAAAATTATTTTATCAAATAATTAAATGTCTTCATCCATGTAAAGTCAGATAAAAATCTATCTGTAAACGATTTTTTTAAAAATCTATTCTCTAACTACAATTGACTTCACCTAATGAATTTTTGGTATACCTCTTACATTATGTAGGATTATTAATTAGAACAGCGCTCGGTTCGTAGAATTACTAACGAACTGGAACCATAACGTCTTCAGAGTGTTATATAATTGTAAATATATCATGGAGGCATATCTCAAAAATAGAATGATGGTGGAAGAAGCAGATGATGAAATCGTAACTAAATCTCATCGACCTCGTTTGGAACAATCTGACTTATATAACATTTCGTCTGAAACTTGTGTCTTCCTAACAGGTCTATTCTTATGTAACAAGCAATTATTTCATTATAAATCTGAAAAGGAGACTCAATTTAATCTAAAATACTAACTTAGATATATTACAACATGACCCATACGTCTTCTCTATCTGCTTAGGTACAAGGTTCAATACAAAAATTGTCTTTGTATTGCTAATATTGGTCCAGTAAAGATCTCTATTATCAATTTTACATTTGGAAAATTGGAATTTTGAACTCATTTAAATCTAGCGGGATTTTAAATTATTCTTACGTTAAAACCAATACCATAAGACTATATTTGATCTGTTATCTACATTGATTTTTAATTTAAATAAAATTTTATTAATTATTTAATTATTAATGAACATTTTCAAAATTTATTTTGTAATTTGTAATTTACAACGTTATTAAAATAATAACATAGTTTACATGTTTGCAAGGAATACTCATAGTATTTCAGACAAATGTTTTAGACCTCTACTGTGTAGAAACATTAAGGGATAATATTGGAAAATTTCAAATACAGGCAATATATTATTTGTTTTTTATCAATTTTTCACATTTTTATGTCGTTTACATATATATGAGGCTCATAGCTTCAAAACAAGCTACATCAAAAGTTTATAAAATCAGAAAAACAAAAAAATTAATATAAAAGGAAGTTTCACAACCTCAGTAATATTAGGTTTCAAGTAATTTAAATTTTGGAGAGAGCAGGTTTTGAATCAAACTGTATGATTAACCACAATTTTCAATGAAGTACACTAAATAATAATATTAGAAAAAATATAGTTTTAATTAGTATAAAGTGGCACATTTTTTTTTCTTAGTGAAATCAAGATAATCATATGATAAATGTAGAAAAAAAGAATGTCAGATGAATACAATTTTAATTGAAACATTATAATTTGAAAAGAATTAATTAGAATACAAAATAAAATTAATTAAAACAACCCATAGCACAAAAAAATCGATAGAATAATTATTATTGAGGAACTCTTATAAACGAGTTTGCATTCTCGACGTTATTGACCCACCTTTCATTATTTTCTTAATCATGCTCGCTGTGACATCCAGTAACGATATTTCTATAATACACAATGGAATCCATGCTTTTCCGATTTGGTCCAAAATGTTTCTTCATACAATATTACTGGGATCAAATTCGGTGATATTTTCCTATTTTTTCTTTGTAAACGGTTGAAATGCTCCTAGATCGTTGAGATAGTTCACCATACCCCGCAGTTCAATATTATATCCAAATCTGGATACTAGTCTATAGTATAAGGTGAAAACATAAAAAGCAATTCGAAAACAACCTGCCATGAAAACTATAAAACCTGGGCAGTAGCGGTGAACCTTCCGTGATTAAAATAACGCTTGGACGGATCTGGTTCTGCTCCTTATTGCTTGGCAATATTATACTGACTATCGAGAACATGCGAAAAATAGAACAAAAAAAAAAAAAGCATTTAAGAAAAATGTGAATGGAGCTGGTTTTTAAGATAAACATATGAAATATATAGTTTTTAACTAACGAATCAGAGGTAGTGTGCACATAACATGATTTTCACTTACCCTATTTTGAATTGAAATTAGTCCTTACTATTTTCAGAACTGATATTTTTACATTATTCTCTGTAGCAATATTTTATTGTGTTAATTTTCAAAATAAGCCTTTAACTTAACAGACAGACTAACTCAAATTTGATCATTTTTCAGAAAAGTACAATTAATAATATTTCTTGTTGCAAGATGTTATCAATATTCTTATTCGAAAGTGTGAAAGAAATGTAACAGTTTACTAAATTTCACACGCTGATCTTAACCATTTATTATATGCTAAACTGTTTTAGAATCAATATTGAAAAACTTTTTTTTTTAACAATTTATTTATTCTTATTTACAACTGCATAAAAATATATACATCAAGTAAATTTGCTGTAAGTGGTATAATGACATGATACAAACATGTGAAGAATCTATCTATAGATATAACTACAATAACATTTCTAGAGGAGAAGATCTCGAGGCCATCTTCTTTTCAGAAGCCTAGGAAAATTATTAGGTAATAAAGGAGAAGCCAAGTTAGAAACGAGTTGAGAGGGTTGGGAAGTTCATCATGGAAGGATTGGTATCTGGTTCTGGCCAAATCGGCAACATAGGCGACATTGAGGTCCTGATGGATGACTTGGTAAAGTATTGGTGACGAAGTAAGGAGCATTAAGGATTTTACGAAGGATAATGGACTGTAAGGATTGGATTCGAGAGGAATTTAATGGTTGAAAATACTATTTTATGGAGTTAGTTATCCTGCCAATTGAATGCTCAAACATAGGTTAAATTAAATTTTAAAAAATTAATAAATATGGTTAGTAAAACGATTTATCACACAAGCATAACTGCGCATGCGCCTGTCATTTCGAACTCGTTTTGGAAATCTACATCAGTTAAAGACTTAAATATTCACTTTTATTGTAAAATATAATGTTACATTAACATTGAAACCAACTGAGAGAATATCCTGTCAAACGTTTTTAATTGTTGGATGGAAGGTGTAAATTTATATTTAAAATTGTCCTTACAGAGTTTTCCAGCACATCAATTTGGATTCCGTCCTAAACACTCCACAGTTCAACAAGGCCTCAGAGTAGTTGACTACATCTCTTCAGCTCTTGAAACGAAACAATTCTGCTCGGGTGCCTTTCTGGACATAGCGCAAGCTTTTGACCGGGTATGGCA
>NW_027109179.1:1109629-1126512 GCF_000696795.3 Halyomorpha halys
CATACAGATAGTCTGATTATGTTCATTTGTCTATCCTTTTGTTTGTATATATTTTAAGAGTTTTTGATTTTATTTTACTTATTTTTTTTTTTATTTTTTTTTATTTTAGTATGTATGAGATCATTTATCAATATTACCTATTGCCCACAACTGTGTGGCAGATTGTAATATCTATCAATAAATAAATCTATCAATCTTGAAAAAAAAAAAAAAAAAAAAAATTGTCCTTAGGGTAGGTTGGCTGAAACCTTGAACCTTAAAAGTAGCAATAAAGAGTTTTTGATACTTAAATGGGATAAAAATTGTTTTATGTAAAAAAATAATTTTTCGATAAGTTTGAACTCATCGAACCTGAGAATGGAATGTAACCAACTTTTTCAAACAAAGAAGAATTGAGCTGAAGGCTGTGGACTTCATGTATTAAGCATAGTAACTTCAATTGAACATCCTAAAATTAGGAGTAGGAGATTTCAACGAATCCCAATAATATCGCTGAGTAACTTTGGGTGTAACCAACGAGATTCAAGCAAGAAGTAGAAAGAAGTTCTAGAAGGAGGGATGCGATAGACTGTGGGAACTGGATAACAGGAATGAATAAATGAATGAAAATCAATCTTTGTTCTGAGACACTTGTTCCCATAAGAATAATAATTAGGAACTGTTTTAGCACCTTTTTCCTGGCTACATTAATTTTTGAACATAATTAAATGGATGAATAACAGTATTTAAATACGATAAAATTAAAATTTTGTCAATAAATATATCATTTAATTTTTAAAAAATTGAAAATGGATATTAATTAAACTTGAGGATTGTAGATTGATATATTTTATTGTTTTATACAAGTACTCATCAATGCATTGATATATTAGCACCTGGACAAATAAAGCTAGATATAGTCATGATTCATATAGATTTATGAACTATGTCGTACCAACCTACAGGAATTTTATTCACGATTTAGATGCTATGTAGATATAAACATACAAGAAGAAATAAAGTTAAAGAAAAATTCTAAAACAATACGCAACATTGTGACATTTCAGAAGTATTAAACCCTATTCATTACCTTCTAAAGCCATGTCGAGATTCCAGCATAGTGGACAATTTTGTGATTCCAGAATTTCATAAAAGACCACTAAAATAGACCTACACAGCTGGAATGTTTAAACAATTTATTTGGTTGAGATTGGGTTCTGGATTCTTAGGACACAGAAGAAGGCATTTCAATCCTTTAATCCAGAATAATTTTCTCTCTCAGCTAAGGAAATATTGAAGGATTTCTACCTTCCTCCAGTTTCTTATCAAATAAAACTTTAATAATTAATTAGTTTATTATTACTACTGTGTAAAGTTATTATTACTACTAAATTATAATTTTATTTCTCTCTAAAATATAAATAAGTTTTTAATAAACACCCTGTAATATTTTGTTTTACATATTTGTTTTAATAAATAAATAGAAGTAGTTATAGATTAAAATGCTAGGATTATTATTATTTTTGGCGCGACAGACCATATGTATGTATAATTTGTAAAATGGGGCGGACAGGACATAACCCCTCCCTTTTATATAACATGTGTATACTATAATTTAAGAGTAATTATTACTACGATTAAAACGTTACTTACAATTGTCTATTACAGTGTGTTCTACATTGCTGGGATCCAAGTAATTCAAGGTTTGTGCCAGAAATGAATGGGATTGAAACGGAGGTAGGGTATGTTTTGGATTTTCCACCTCGTAACCGTTCTTTCTAAAAAGTAGTCCGTCTGTTATACAAAATAGAAACAACAGACGGACTACCTGTTAGAAAGAAAGCGTTACGTTTTGGAAAAACTAATGCAACCCAACCTCCTTTTCAGTTCTGTCACAAACCTGGAGTTATTCGGATCACAATTTAGAAAGCACTGCAAGTAACGTTTTAATCGTCAACAAAAAAAAAAACACTATAGCGGTGACGTTTCACTACTTCATTTTTCGCATACTCGTACCCTATACTGAAAAAAACGGTATTTTAGAACAATGAATTTCTTTGACTAATTATTATAAAACTCAAATGTGCAGGGATTAATTTAAGATTAGTAACTATAAACGTATTAAAACTTTGCAATTCTGCGAAGGACTTCCTTTTAAAACTCCCGATCCTACTTTCTAGGAGGGCGGCACAGACTCTTAATCACGGCGTTGTGAACTTTTAGCTTCGGATTTTTAAAGTTACTTTTGGTTTGGCTTTTGATCGAGTCTGGCACCCGGGACTGCTTTACAAACTCCGTAACTTCTTACCTCCTAATTACATACTTTCTTCATCATTCGTTCCTTTCTCATTGATAGATTTTTCCAAGTAAACCACAATGGTTCCTATTCATCCCTCTTTTCTCAGTCCGCTGGTGTTCCTCAAGGTAGTATCCTTGGTCTCAACATCGACACCGTCTATACAGCTGACATTCCTACCAATCCTAACACTATCCTCACCACGTATGCCGATGACACATGTGTGTCTTACTCGCTGTTAATAATAACCTATTAATTGTATCCCAAAATCTCCAATCCCATATCACAGCCCTCGAAGATTGGTGTCGTAATTGGAGGATTAAGATAAATTCCAACAAATCCCATCAAATCACCTTTACCCTGCGTCGTAAACCTACCGACCCCCCAATAGTTTCATTTAATGATGTTACTCTTACCCCTGTCGAACAGATCCGCTACCTAGGACTACATTTGGACAAACGATTAACCTAGAATCCTCACACCAGACTGAAAAGACAAGAAACTTCACGTCGATTTCGACTATTACAGCACTTACTAGACAAACGGTCTAAACTTCCAACACATTACAAAAGACTGATCTACATGACTGTAATAAGGCCAATCTGGACATATGGAGTTGACCTTTGGGACTCCACTAAACCTTCGAATTCCTCTCGTATTCAATCCTTACAATCCAAAATCCTTCGTAAAATCCTCAATGGTCCTTATTAGGTCACAAATAAAATCATACATAAAGACCTTAATGTTCCCTACGTAACCGATCTAGCCCGAACCATATATCACTCCTTCCATTATAAACTCTCTAACCACTCAAACCCTCTAGTTTCTAATCTTCCATCATCTTCCATTCCTAACAATCCTCCGAGGCGCCTGAAAAGAAGATGGCCACGAGACCAGCTAATGTAAAATGTCATTAGAGTGCTACCAATGGGTAGTTTCTCTACACGCCTGTAACACTCCAATTTTACTTAGATCAGATTTACTAAATGTATTATAATGTACAGTTGTAAATAGCAATAAATAAATATTTTAAAAAAACAAAAAACTTTTGGTTTATCAGTAGATTGAAAGAAATAAGAATCCTCCGTTTGCCCTTTTTTAGGTTTGCATAATTTAGTTTATTATAGAGCCCAAGTATTTTTAGCTGTATGATTTTGACTTTAGATTAGTAGATTTGACTAGATTTTTCCAAAATAATATTTTCTGTAGAACTGACGTGGAATCCACACAACAGACTGAAAGAAAAGAACTTAATCAACTATTTGGACAATTAAATCGAAGCCTGTCTAGACTTATGGAGTTTAATAGTGGGAGAAAGCTAACTCCAAACGCATTTAATCCTTTCAGTCCACAGTCATTCGAAGAGTAGTTAATGTACCATATTACGCACTATACCCTATATGGAGTTGATATCTCATTTAACTCAGATCTCAGACACATCATCTCAATCCCTATCTAGCCTCACCTATCCCCGTAGGTAGATGCTACAGTGGACCAGAGGCCTATCGTAAATCATTATATTATCCTCTTACGAATATTTAATTTAAATAAATAGGAATATTTTCATAACTCAAGTATGAATTTCAATATTTAAAACTATGATATATAATACAATTGTGAGTTAGGAAATCAATAGGTGATGTGGTGTAAACAGTACGTTCACAATCAGCGCCATCTACACGGAGGAACTCGAAAATCAAATTGCGAGCGGCTACTCATCTGTGTTGAACGAATACACAACATACTGAAGTCCAATAGGCAATATTAAACGGGGAGAGAGGGAACTAGTTGTGACTTGTCCAATACATTTATTTATTCAATTCCCTCTTCGACTCAGAGTTGACGATACGCAGTTGAGGTCTAATATAAATGATAGTGTAGGATTCCCATTGAGTCAAGAATAATGGTTTCCGCCATGCTCTGAAACTGGTTCTTCTCCATACACGACCCATCCAAAAATTGTCTTTCAACAAATTCATCTGTATATTTTCTTGTAAATAAGAGATACATTATACATATACATATATGTTCTCTTTCACTGACTGTATCTTGTCACTTGGATCAGGATCATTCGTTTCGAATCTTATCATGGGATCCGCTATTAGTACTGTCATTTTTTTTTTGATTGATAGATTTATTTATTGATAGATATTACAATCTGCCACACAGTTGTGGGCAATAGGTAATATTGATAAATGATCTCATACATACTACTAAAATAAAAAAAAAAAATAAAAAAAATAAATAAAATAAAATAAAAAACTCTTAAAATATATACAAACAAAAGGATAGACAAATGAACATAATCAGACTATCTGTATGAAAAATAAATAATAAAATAACATAATGATAATATAATAATATATACAATATTTACACAATCGACCTGAGGATCCCTGAGCCCACTCTATCCCCCACGTGTGAGGGGTAGAGCAGAACTCAAAAGATCCCAGCGCATCCCTCTCGCCGCATCACTGGTAATGAGCCAGTGGAGGCTGAGCAAGTGCGCTAAAGCCGCAAACACTCAACTTGAGTGGTGAACCTGACCATTGCCAGAACTAGTGCTGTCTTTATAGTCGAACTAGACGCCTGAATGTCTACAAAACTTGCACTGCCCTCGATATCCACGCAATACATAACTAATATATATTTCCTCTTCAGTGGTTTGGTTATTCACTTCTTTATAATATAGTACCGGCGGGCGAAAAGGAGTATGTTGTTGGGACATTTTCTCGATACATTTATATTATACGTATAAAAATAATTTTTAATAGCTCAAAAAGTAATTTAGTCGTAAATAACTTACTAAAAGATAGAATATTCAGGATTGTATTCAGGAAGGAATTTGAAGGAACACAAATCCAATTACAGTGAAACAGATTCCAATGGAATCCTCACTACTAGACTAATAAGCTCTAGTCTGTAACATTAATGCGGTTCTCACCGAGTATTCATTGTTTAGAATATCAGGAAGTTTGAACTTTTTTAAAATTTATTTAATGAAGCTAACAACTATATTAAATGTATCATAAGTACAATAATTAAATATGTACCATATAATAACGACATGACCCTACGAACCAACTACTTGTACCCGGTGAAAAATAAACGCACATATTTCATGCCAATTTTTTATTACTTTAATGAATACAACGAATGTATTAGGTGTTTAGTTTGTATATCTGTGCTTATATACCAATATATTGAGCTAAAGACATAGTTTTATTGCTAAAATTACATAGTAATATTCCTAAAACGTTTAGGATCTTTTGAGTTCAAAATACTGAAAAAATACTAGATATGTAGTTGGCAAGTTTCTGAAAATTTACTCATTTTTTTTTTTTTTTTTTTTGAGGGAAGGCTCAACCGATTTCCATTCTTTATGTCTCCAGAAGGGGGTGAGGCAGGGCAATGGCCTCGCATGTCTATTGTTTAATCTGGCCCTCGAAATGGTAATTAGGGATTCCGGAATACAAACCTCTGGAACAATTATTAACAGGCTGGTACAGGTGCTGGGATTGGCCGATGGCTTGGACCTGGTGGCGAGATCCTTTCAGATGCTGATGGAGGCATTTCTGAGGCTAGCTGAAGCAGCAGAAGCAATGGGAATGACAATTAACCAGGCAAAAACTAAATACATGCGAGCTGGACTTGGTGTAGTGGCTGCTGTTGGCGGGGAGATGAAGATGGGTCCATTTAAGTTTGAATGTGTTGACCAGTTCACCTATTTAGGCTCAGTAGTCAGCAGCAATAACAGGATCACCCTGGAAACAAGCCAACGTCTTATGAAGGCCCACAGATGCTATTTTGGACTCAGGAAGCACTTGAGGAGTCGAGCTGACACTCGCCCCACCAAATGCCAGCTCCAAAAGACACTAAGCCGGCCAGTCCTCACTTACGGATCGGAAGCCTGAACCCTGACAAGTGCTGAAGAAAAGGAAATCTTGATCTTCGAAAGAAAAATTCTGCGCCGAATATTTGGCTGTGTCAATGTTGGCGAGAATTGGAGGAGACGAACCAACAGTGAGGTCTACGATCTGTTAGGTGAGGGAGATGTGATGCGGCACATAGGGCTGGCCAAGGCTGCGCTGGGCTGGCCATGTCGTCAGGATGTCAGTGGTTGAGATCCCGAGGAGGTTGCTGGACGGTAGGCTGCATCGGACCAGAAAAAGAGGAAGGCCAAGGCTGAGGTGGGAGGATGCCGTCATCAGAGATTCCAGGGAACTTCTGAGCATCCGCAACTGGAGAGCGGCCGCTCAAGACCGAGTTGGCTCACTGAGGAGGCCAAGGTCCAAACTGGGCTTTAGCACCACGGTAGATAGATAGACAGTGTCTCAGATTATTGAGGTCCGTGGGTTCCCATAAAATTATATTATATTGTTTATGCTTATATCATGATATCACTTATATTTCGAATGAATCAAAGAGATGAAGGAAAAATAAGGTAAACTAGCTAAGAAATAATAATAATGATATTTATATAATAAGAATGATTATATAATATGATAACAGGGAATTGACCTAGCTGTATTAGCATTTTATGTTTATAGGTCTTAGTTGAAGTAGAATGGATTTTCATGAGTATGTTAAAAATAATTCATTACGTAAAATATTACAAGAAAAGTTGGAATTCAACGGGGTAGATCATCACCTTTATATACATATCAAAAAGGCTTGCGATTCTGTTGACCCCCAGAAGCTGTATAATATTTTTATTGAACAAGGAACACCAAAGAAATTAGTAAATCTAGTAAAGATTTACAGGACCTAGACGTTTAATAAGGTACGAATCGGTAATCGTAATTCAGAAAAGTTGGAGGTTCGGTCGCGTTTAATGCAAGGCGATTTTTTATCTCCTATTTTATTTAATTTAGCCCTAGAATACTTTATTAAAATTTTGATGTATACTGAAGAGGGTTTAACTGTAGATGGTAAATTACCGGTGTTTGGTATTAATTTGGTATTATTGGGTGTAGACAAGGGAGCTATAAAACTAAATCGAACTACGTTGATAAACTCTAGTAAGGAACTGGTTCTCAAAATAAATACAAAAAAAAATATATTTGGTTAGAAGTAGAAACCTTTGCAATTTCGGTGAATTCGAAATAGGAGGAACTATTGAAATGTAATTCCAATAGATGGATAAGTTCAAGTATTTAGGTTCTACATTAACTAGAAAAAACTAAATAGATGTGGAAATAAAAGCAAGATTAATGGCAGGAAATGCTATTTATTTTTTTTTTAATTATTTATTTAATGTAATTTACAACTGTACAAAATAATACAATAGGTAAATATGTAGTATGTTTCATATACACTTGAAAATCTCTATTTATTTTTAAATTTTGAAATTGCTTTGGTCGCGCCTTATGCCCAAAAACTTGAAAGTTAGAATGTACAAAACTATTATCCTTCCTACTGTTCTTTACGGATACGAAATGTAGCCTCTTACATCAAAGAATGAACATGGTTTTAAGATTTTTGAAAATAAACTATTACGTAAAATAATAGGACGGGAAAAAGTTCATGTCATAGCTTTTTGGCGAATAAGATGGGCATCGGTCGTGGGACTTCGTAACGAACGGATCCCTAAAATATTAATAAATACTGAACCGACATGTAAATGTTCCTGGATTGGCCTAAACGTAAGTGAGAGGATCACTTTTATAGTGATGTAATAGATTTGGGTTAGGAGGGGAGTAACTGGGGTAACTACAGATGTTGGAAGAGATTATTAGTAGTATTAGCATCCTATTAGCGCATTTTCTAAGCCTTTATTATTATGTCGATTATAGATGATACTGATAACATATTGTTTATATCATATAAAGATAAAATTAAAGAATTATTTAAATTAACATATAATAATATAGAACACAAGAAGGTATTTGCTGAGTATAGAGCGGCGGTTCCCAAAGTGGGCAACTTTGCGTTGCTAGGGGTACCACATACGAAAATATTACAATAGAAAATATAAACTGCATTTCAGCATATGTTTTGCACTGTACTTTATTATATTCCTACATAATCAACCATAATAAGGATAATTTTAGTGATATTTTAAAACTTTTTTAGGACTCGTGTGCCGCGAAACCTTTCATAGCCAACAGGGGTGCCGCGAAATCATTGTGACCCAATGAAATTTTTTATCGTTTTTTTTTATGATTTTTTAAAAATAAAGAAATTTAATAAAAAACAGTTTTTCACTAAGTTTGTAAACCGCTGATATAGCACACAGAAAAATATTTGCAAGATATAAAGGAACACCATTCGTAATATTTGTTACTCGATTCCCAGTATGTGCTAATTTAAACAGTTTTAATTAACTTCGGCATTCCCAAAGAGAACTGGTCGGATTTGAAAAGCAAGCATTCCAAACTGAATCAGAAGTTATTTAACTGTTGAGATTTATCAGGGGTACAAACATAAAACAAACTATGCTGTACGTTTGAATAAGGAATCAGTGTAAAGTTAATAAGGAGTCAGTGTAAAGTTAATCCAAAACTTTCCTGCACTATAAATTATTGTAGATAACTCATGAGAAATTGATCTCTGAAAATGTTCTCCTTGGGAACGTGATGTCTTATATCATAATAACACTTTTTGACAGTTCTATTAATTTATATTTAAAATAAAAGCTTGATAATTCCGACATCATATCAATATATATGGTTTATATAATTTTTACTATATTTAAAATGTTTATATATTTTTTACACTTTTGACTATAATTCTGTTTTGTATTTGATGAAAAAAGTCATATTTGGGTCAGAAAGAAAGTTTTAAAATTTAAATAATGGAAAATATATACACATATATAAAGAACGATAAAAAGCTAAAAAAAAAAAAGGAAAATATTAAAGGAAAAAAATCATGTATAATTTTATTATATGACTAAAAAAAAATATATTTGGGTCGGAGAGAAAGTTTTAAAATTTAAATAATGGAAAATATATACACATATATAAAGAACGATAAAAAGCTAAAAAAAAAAAAAAGGAAAATATTAAAGGGAAAAAATCATGTATAATTTTATTATATGATTAAAAAAAAATTATGAGGTAACTACATATATTGTTTTATGCTTTGACTATTTATATTAATACATTTTAAAACATTTTTTTATAATATTAAGTATGCTGTGTATGAGGGAACCCAATACAGATAGACAGCACAACATATTACAGTAGCCAGGGAATGATGAAAATTAATTAATTCAAAACTCTTTCTATATTATAGGTTTTATTAAACATAACTTAATTTAGATTCAATAGAGGTCGGTTTCATTTTAACTGTAGGCTTAAATAAGCTTTTTAAGACAGTTAATGTAAAATTTTATTCAACAGAAAGTGTTAAAAACACTTCAATTTATTTTTTAAATTATTATTGTATTGGAAATTATTGAAAAATTAAAAATTAATCAGATGCTATATTCGAATTTTTTCTTAATTGATATAAATACTTAATTTTCATTCTCTCTTAATTTTATTATTATGAATTTCACTATTATATTTGTTTTTAAAATAAAATAGTGAAACAGTTGAAGTTAATTTTGTTTTCCCTTTTTTATTTTTGTTTCTCTTTTCTACGCTCGCCTTCAGCCTTTTAATATACTTTAGCAACATTACTGAGCTATTAGCAAATATATTGCTAACTCTCACTTGAAATAATAAGTTAGTAACATAGCTTTGAATAAATACAAAAACATTTTTTTAACCATTGAAATCAGAAACAGGTATACTTTTTGCTACCAATATTAAAGATTTTAAATCGGTTCTTATTTACTCGAATATTTTTATGTTCTAATAGCACAAAGGCCCAGGTAAAAAAAGGCAGTTATTTCACCTCAATATTTGATTACTATAACGAAAACTGTGTACAATTAGTAGTCAAAATTGATGAGCCTGCAAGTATAAGATGGGGGGATACACATTGGCAGCTGTTTCAAGACGTTAATAAAAAATTAATTTTTTCTCGAAAATTATTAACAAAATTACAAAACTTAGCTGATGATGATGATTTGAGTTATATTGAATGGTGCGGACTTACTCCATGGCTCAGTTATCCTCTCTTCATTCCTTCATTTCCTCCCCCCGCCTCCTCCTCCTCTGTTCCGGGAGGCAATTCAAGATGTCTCAACTCTTTCATTTTTCTAGAAGAATATAGATGAAGATAAATAAATGGTTGCCTCTGGCCAAGACTCGTTAGCGTGAGAGCTTTTGTTTTCTTGGCCACATGGGGCGCTGGTGTTACGATTAGCTATATGATGGAGATTGTTTATAGTCTTTCGTTTAAACGGAACAGTTAAATCTAATAAAGTACAGCGACAATTGCATATAATTTTCTTAAAATTTTAGTCTCAGTCGCCTTTTCCGTGCTGACTCGTCACAACCTGATTGAGGGGGGGGCCCTCTCCACACTACTTTTGATCCTGGATACATCACATACAAGTCAGCATATGAACACAAAATATTTATAACTTCTTTTTACATAAGTGTTTATATACTTAAAGAGAAGTAAAATTAAAATTAAAATAACCAAAACAAACTTTTTTTTTGCAGTCAGGGTGATTTAGTCGAAACTCCTGTGATTTAGTCCTTTCATTGGGGAAATTATAGCCTTACCGTTGGAGGGCAGGATCTAGCTGCTGTGTGGTTGAATGGTCACAGGTTTTGCGTTTTAATTCATTCCTTTTTATTCTTCTCAACAAAATTTTACTTTAAACTTAAAATTAATCTTACTTAAAAATGCTCCAATTTATTTCACAGTTCATTAGGACGTTAGCGATTCTCAATTACAAAGTTTACTTAGACTAGAAGCTACTTCAATTAAAATTCAAAAACATCTTTAAATATGGCTTCTCATATTTCAATACTTCTTAAAATAAATCTAACCTATTCTAAAACTGGTGGAAAAGAGGATTGCTTCTAATGACTTAAGCACAGTCCATTAGCAAAAACTTAGTCAGCTATTTAATTATGATTAAAAGTCTTTTTCAATTATCATTAATAATTCCTTACAATTTTATGCTCGAAAGTAAGTATTAGGTATTCTTTGAGCTTTCACAAACTTAATTCATTCTGTAGATACAACATATTTATGTTATAAGCTCTGGTAGCATAGTATTATCCAGGCTTTTAATATACAGGTCTGACCCCGAGAATTACTTCTTTCCAAACAGTAAACAATTCACATCTTAAAATCACTACACAATCCCTCCAAATTCTATGCATTTATATTGCGTTTATTCGTCAAAAACAAACTATTTTTAATTTTCTATCATAATATATTATAACTGTTAATAATAATAATATGAACTGCTACAACCCATGAAGGGTCAAGGGCTCGGTACTTTTTAAGGAAGTACTGTTTATAATACAACGGTTATAAAAGGAGGTGATTTTTCCAAGGCCACTCGAAATCACGAGATTTTTCCGCAATTATGGGTACTTCCTTTTAGAGGCAGGTCCCGTAGCTATAGTAACAGAAAAAATAATTATAAACCACGATATATATATATATATATATAAATTTATGTGTGTGTATAGTTCAGAAGTGAGGGACTGTGCTACTAACTCCAAGGTCCTGGCTATGGCTATTGTTTATTCCGTTAGTGTAACTAGGTATCCTAAGATAGAGAAAAATCTTGGAAAGTCAATTGTGATGACCAAATCACCTTCTTGCACAACCGTTGCCATAGTAACAGTAGTTTTTTACATAGTACTGCACCCTTGACCCTCCATATAGTGTAGTGGTACATAATTAATTTAATTTTAATCTTATGAGGCAGATCCACCTTTGTGAAGTCGACAGTGTCCAATATAATTTTATGAAGACTAGGTTCACATAAGTGGAGAGTTTATGGACGTATAAGTAATTAGTTGAGATACTCAAACTGATTGGTTGCTCGTAACCATATTACCCACTTGGGAACTTTTAATTATCCCTATTCATGCATGTTCCGTTGGACAGTCCAGTTACGTGATCATGATCGGAGGTTTATGGATTAATTAATTATTCTGCCATTTATGGATACTTAACCAAAGCATTTAGTCATAGGTGCTGTTGAAGCAGCATTTAAAACAGTTGCAATTTTCATTTTTTTACAAATTTGAGGTATGAGAATTTGACTTATTCGATCCGATGATTATTATTAAAATTTGTATAAAATGTTATTAAAATGGTCCTATTTTAATTTTTTATATACCATCTCCTTTATGTAAGCGATCAATATCGAACTGTTGCGATCCCTTGCTACAATACTGTTGAGATTGGATATTTATGAAGCAGATCATTTCAAAAGTTTTCTTATCTTAGTTGCTGTTAAAGCCCAAAAGTGTATTTTATTTTCTTGATTTAGTTTCATTTTACTTCTAAGTGGTGGTTTATTTTTTTGTTAATTATAAGTCAATTTTTTAGTTATTTTGACCACACCTTGTTTTGTATTTTAATTTTATATTAAAAATTGTTATATAAATTCATGGACAATAGAGGTTTGCTTGGTGCGTCTATGATATAAATACATCGCTGCGGCACGGCACGTATAACAACACTACGATCTGCAACGGGATTACGCCCTGTATACGAACTGATAAAGCAGTCCGGGATCTAGAATCGGCTGTCTAGAGTGGAGAGTGGAGTTTTTACGGGAGCAGTTTTTGGACCCACCTGGCGCCTTGTCTCACCGTTTTGGCTCACTACCGTTTTTTTATTGACACGCTCAATACCAGCTTGTCGAAAAAGGCCATTTTGGATGAGATATGTTATACGTAGAGTCGACGTACATCATACTCCGGAGTCGACGTACATTTTACTCCGGAGAAGAGGTCGTTTTTTCAGTCACGAAACGTCCTTCGCCCCAATAGATTCCATTGTACTGGCCCAGCCCACAGGAAAACACGTCATATTGGTCATTATCAGACAATGTGTAAATCATACGCCTAATCGATTCTCAACCTCTAAGGTGAGCACCGTTCATTAAAAAAAAAATAGATAGAAAATAAGAAGTATTCTACTCCTTTCGTTCTACTATGAAGGCTATATTTCACCTTAAAAACTATAAAATAAACAATTAAAAAAGATCGTTTTTTTTTTTTTTTTCAACATCATATCTGACGCTAGATGAGGAACTCTAAAATACGATTTGGATCTGCAATTGATTGTTTGTTTCAATTCTCTAACTCATTTAGTCAGTTATAACATGAGGTTCCTATTAAAAAATACATCTGATTACTTATTGTAGTCAGTAAAAAATAAATAGAATAAAAACTGCAGCTCCATACGTTTTCCTTCACTCCCTCATTTTAATATTACTTCAAACCTCAAAAGAGACCAGTATGTAAGAATAGTTTAACTGAACATTGGGAAAATTGATATTAATAAAGATAACTAATAAAATTAATATTATAATAATTTATTACAGTCAAAATATTGTGATAAGTTTATTCTCTTCCGCGTAAAAGGGATATTTCTGAAATAATAACAGAAGGGTTTATTGATACATACTATTATAAGGAAATATTACTGGCTGAATGTTTTAAATATTTTGGTTTATAAATGTTCCATATTGTGAGGTATATTATCTCATTTCAGATGGACATACCATAAATCGATGGCCAACTCATGCAATGCCTTTATAGCATAGCTCATTCGCTGATTGTAATAATTTTACAAGTTCAAATAAAAAATGTTAAAGATTTAAAAAATAACCATATCACTTGGTAAACAATACAAAAATTCAGGACTCACTAACGGAGAAAATGAGACTAAACGTACTAGATAAACGTTAATTGCTAAGGAATAATCTTCTCCAATACAAACACATGTGGAATGTAAATAATTATCAATATAAAACTCTCTTGATTATTAAGTTCCGTATTAATTGAAGATCGGTAATGAAAATTAAATTAATAATATTTATTTCAAATAATTCAATTTACATACTAATATAATATGTGCTCACCTAGTACCTAACACTTAGAGCGCTAATGTAGCATTTTTAACAGTATTGATCGAAACAATTAGAAACATTATCTGGAAGACTAGCGGTACGATTAAATCCAAACCAACGCCGGACATGGCCACTTACAATATAATATAATATCTGTAAATAAATTGTATAAAAATTCTTGTTAAAAGATAAATATTATCCTTTGCCTATACTTTACAGAGTTACAAGTTTTCCAACTGCATTTCACTATTCCTTACTATTTTTTTTTATTCTTATGGAGCTGCCTCAGCCACTCTTTTGTATAAACCTATTGCTCAACAAAGAAAACTCCAGGCTAAACCCTAGTATTGTTTGATCGAGGTCCCCAAAGTAAATACTTAGTAATGGCTGGATTTTTTTATCTTATTTCATCTACCTTGAATTGATTTTATTTTGTTCCTGGAATGCAGGCCACAATTTTGAAATAAAAAATGAATGAATAAAAAAAAGTGTTCTAAAGACTAGTGTTTTTTAAAACACTGAATGGGGATCAGTAAATAAAGGATATTGTTAAAGAAAGGAATATACAAAAATGGATTAAAATAAAAGAGTTAAAAGTTAAAAAAAGGTATATACAAAATTAGATGAATTCTCTAGAAGAAAAATGAATATACTCTCTAAAGGGAAAAGTAGAATAACTAGTTAAGTATTAATAAAGAATTCAATTTCATTAAAATATTTATTTCAAAGTTTCTTTGAAATAATTATTTTAGTTTCCTTAAAAGACTTTTACGTTTCAGAGTACTCACTAAGATGGAAAAGGAAAATATTCGGATAATTAGTGGTCATGACCGTGTGTAACCAGCCCTGTCTACGTTGATTTTGGTCTACCCAGCCTCATAAAGTGGGTACCCTGAATTGGATAACAATGTGGCGGTAGATGATTCTGATCAAATCACCTCCTTGTACAACCGTCGGTCTTGTAATAGAACTTCTTTACAAAGTACTGCACCCTTAACCCTTCATTGGTTCTAGTGGTACAGATTTATTTTAAGCGTTTGGATCAATACGATTTTCTGATGACAGTATCAGAAAAGAGATACCCGGATCACAAAGGATTGGTAAAACTACATACCTCCACCATTTTTGAAACTCCTCAATTAAATTTAGTTATCAGAAATTTAATTAAATGAAGGGTGATATTAAATTTTATTAGGATCATTAAATTCTCCTTAGTAGGACGCCGTATTAAAGGACTTTTATCCTATCGTTAGCTCTAAAACGTCAGTACTCTAATTGTGTGCTAGGTTCTCATCAGTAGTCAGGCTGCCTCCACGCTGCCAAATGACGTTTATCATAATTTATTATAATGAAAATAAAAATCTGACATTTTAGTATATTTAAAAATGATTTTCAAGATAGGATATTCATACACAAAGTGATGATTATTTTCCTTTTTTGAAAACTTATTTTTTCAAGTCCTATCCTAGCAAATGAAATTAAGTAAATTTTTAAAGCTGTTGGCATGCAAGAGACAGATTTTGCACAAAATCAATACCCATATATCTGAACATGGAAAATGGAGAACTTCCACTTGCGAGGAGTTGGTGGAAAGAAGAAACCCGATTTGGTATCAACTGTGAGGGGGGCCAATCAAATGAATGGGTCTCGTAGTAGGTATTCCCAGGGGATCAGACCCCGAAAACTTACACGAAGACCACGATAAAGTTGACTAAACGAAGTTTGGGACATCTTACAAATGATGAGCATTAGAAGATAGCGGATGCTTGCCAAAGACTGGAATGAGTGGAGAGAGTCCATGGATCTAGACCATACTGAACTAAGCGAAGTAAAAAATAGATAGAAAAAATTAATAATAGGACAATATTTAAACTAATTAATATAAGTTAGTTGAATAAAATAATCACATCCATGCCTATATGGGCCATTCTTCCAAAAACATTCAAATTTAAGTTCCAAGGAGATCATAGTATCTCTGTGAAATCGCCAGTATTTCACTTGCATCCTCTGGTCAACAGATAACATCAGTTTCTTATTCAGGGATTTTCATCTCAGTATTAATTTCTTTATAGGCCTAAATTTAAACATCAAATGTCAATATCTTTCTCCCTCACCTATCCCACAGGCTCAAGTTTTTGACTTTGATAGCATAAACAGGGTATTTTCTTATCATTTTATTTTTGATACGTGCTGGAACGTCTTAATTATTTGTTTTCAGGATAAATTACGCTATAAGAGGTATAGAAACAAAGTTATGATTCATAATATATCTGCCCCATAGATGGAACCTATTCTCATCACACTTTTAATAAATCGAGCACCAACACTTTAAAAGTATTTATTCCATTATCGTTGATGGCTAGGCACACTGCACTATTTCCCCGCTTAACTTTTTGCTCTAGTCCCCTTGTGAGTATTTATATGAGTGATATTTCACCTGCTATCTCCCCCACACATATTTCCTATAAGGTGGGTTTGATTTTTTGGTCCACTTTAATTTAATCCCCAAAATCTATAATCTCTCAAATCTATCTCCCTTACACCTAGACAGTGAGGGAGAAAGATATTAAGTAAGGGATATAGGAACAAAGGAAATAATAATATTCAAAAACAATAATTAATTTTAAAAAATTATTTTTTTATAATATGAATACTCAT
>NW_027109179.1:1126623-1127222 GCF_000696795.3 Halyomorpha halys
ATAAATATTATAAAAATAATATTTAGCATTTGTTCAATTTTGAGTGTTTTCTATATCTATCATTTCTCCATCTCCCTCATCTCTATGATGTCAATAATGATCTCTAAAAATAAATTCAATAAAGGTTCTTTTTGTAAACACCATTAGCAGCCTACCTTAAAAAATCACTGGAAAACGCAATATTTTCGCAAGGGAATCTAGACCATAAAATATGAATGAAATGGTAGAATGACCAGTATACAATATTTACATTCTAGCTAGAGAGCCACGAACATTGCATTATAAGAAATTGCAAAACGTGACTCTTTGAGATTCAAGCTGTGTCACTGGTATTAAAGTGACTTTTGCCTGATATAAATATAAACTTATTTTCTTTTTCTACTCTAGTTTACTTTACCAAGAGCAAAGGATCTGAAGTGGTAATAGTCTTTTACTAATGAAGGCCTATGTAACCCAAGAAAAATGCTTTCCAATCGTAAACGATCATAAAAAACAAAAAATACTTCAACTGTTATTATCTCAGCAAAATGGAAGAATTTATTATTATTATTAAATATTTATTTGTTTATGGAGCGACCCTCGTACAAACAGAGTTAGTA
>NW_027109179.1:1127537-1141211 GCF_000696795.3 Halyomorpha halys
CAATCCTTAGGGAATTAAATGATGCTTTGTTGATATCTGCTCTGGAAACTAAAATAGAAAGTATTTATATATATCACTGTTGTTATTTTATGAAGTCTGGGGAGCGGCCTTAACGAAAAGAAAAAAATTACAATCTTATCTAAATAAAGTTCTAAGAATCACAATTAATGCTACTTCGTTCATAAGAAATAGCCGATTGTATCGGGAATTACAAAAGAAGATTACATCAAAAACCGGTTCATGAAGTTCCACTCCCAGTTGCTGACAGCTAAAGGAGTAGTTACCTACAACCTGGGGAACCCTACCTCAACCCGAAGACTGAATTCCAGGATGCTACAGGATATTCTTTTATAATTAATATATTTATTAATTCATTTTTCACACTACCTCTATTTTACTTATTATTATTTATTTATTTTTTTCTTCTCTCGTCCCTTCTTCAAATTAACTTGTTTCTTTTTATCATTAGAGGGCAATTGTCTATAAATATCATTAGTTTTTGTAATTATTGTTACTGTTCTCTTTTATTAAGAAGCATTATTCTTTTCTATTTATTTTATCTTTTTTTTTTCTACTATAACATTGTACATAGTTTAGGGGTGTCTTTTGTACGAGACTACACCACCCATAATCAACTGTTAAATATATGTATACATAATGTCAGGATGATCTATACCATGCCACCAGGCCGATCTGGTATAAAATAAATAAAAATTGTTATTTTACAAAGTAAATTGAAAAACATTTATATTTATAACCTATTAACAAAAATACTAGCCTAGCTTGGGCTATCAACATTCCTCACAGTAAAAAAAATAAAATAAAAAAATAACTGCATATTAAGCAATATAAAAGATACAAAACTACACATCCTATTGGGAAAATAAGTATCCAGCTCTAAGTAGAAGATTTTGGGTTGTATAAATAACTAACAGTTTAACGTTCAATCGTAAAGGTTCTGACAGAAATCCATACAAATAGTTTTGGTTAATATTGTTTGGTTGTGTGTATCGAATTCGGTTCTCTTGATATGTCGTAGAGTTTGATAAAAGATTATAACAGTCCTTCAATGCCATTCCAGTACAAGATGAAAAAGCTTCTGTGAGTCGAAAGTTTTGTTTTTATGCTGTTTGAGAGACTTACGGGTTTGGCAGAGGCTGGGTGTACCCGGCCGCCACGACATAACTTTAAGCGATTATTAGCTCACGCCCCCTTTTAAGACACGTGACTACCACCAGGGGCTGAGTGTGCCTGGCAGCCATTTTGTTTCTATGATATTTGAGAGGCTTATGGGTTTGGCAGAGGCTGAGTGTACCCGACCGCCATTTTATTATGAGGTCTCGCGATCAACACGACTATGTACATTTTTAACATTTGGCAATTCTATTATCTGATAATAATGACGTCACTTATCCTACTACTATAAGTAATTTATTAGTAATTCAAAGTTTCTTCACTTCGACCGAAAGATTTAACTGATTAAGATGATAATCGACACCAATATCGGTGTTTATGTTTTAGGTATTGCCTGTTCAAAATGCAATCCTTAGGGAATTAAATGATGCTTTGTTGATATCTGCTCTGGAAACTAAAATAGAAAGTATTATAGTTCAAAGTCGAAATTATTAAAAGATAAGAGAGATTAAAAAGTCCTACATAGTAACAGATCTATTTATCTCTCAGTTTGTTTATGTTTTAGGGATTATACAAGTTCAAAGCCCCTTGTTTACATTCATTGAAGGGATTACAAGATAAAGGTCTTACACATCAGTGTTTATATTATAGGTTTAACCAGTACGACAAGAAAAAGGTCCCGAGACTATCGTAATAAAAATGGCGGCTGGGTACACTTAGCCTCTGCTAAACCCGTAAGCCTCTGAAACAGCATAAGAACAAAATGTCGGCCGGGCACACGTAGCCCCTGGTGGCAGTCACGTGACTTAAAAGAGGGCGTGGCCTAATGATCACATGAGTGGTTAAGGTTATGTCGAACTAAATTTGAATTCAAATCTCCCGCCATAGGTCACGTGACCAAAATGCTGGCTTCTGATTGGCTGCCCAAATCGATGCTCCAGCTCCCCCATATTCTCACTACTGATAATATTTTACAAATTTATGAGAAATATGGAATCATAATGCCAATTATGCTATAATAAAAATTTTGTAATGTGACTTAATTTTAGCTAGTGCTAGCAGCACAATGGAGCCTAGCACATAGAGAGGCAAAAGCCCTAGTTTGATTGATGCTTCAGGTTCCTAAGTTACACAAACCCCATTTCCTCTGGCATAGTTCGCCTATATTATGAGGCCGAGTTTGTCTTTTCCAAGTTTAATGCGGGCAGCATTTATCGGAGTTTTTGTTATTTTATGGATTAGGGTCTTTGATACTTTTGGGATTTATTTCCTGCTTAGTCTTCTTCTTCGATGCTTGATAATACGGAGCTTTAGATCATCTTGTATGGGAATAGTTTTTTCAATATCTTTTTCAGAAGTATTTAATCAATGTTTTTCTGCTAATCTAGGGCACAATATTAATAATTTTGTTATGGTCTCCAAAAGGTTATAACTTAACGTTCAATTATATGGGATTATGTCATATATTTTGTAAAGATAATATGGACACTCATAAAATTAAAATTAATCAAACGGAAACTCATTAATATGGTAATTATATGTTAATATTTTCAAAGTCAGATTTATTAAATATTTTTCAAGTAGGGAGGATGAATGTTGAAGTCGTTCCTAAGAAACTCATCGTAGCGGTAATGGTCGAAAGAAGGATGACTATGACGAAGGTGAAATGATGCAGCCACTGAATACGGAGCTTTAGATCATCTTGTATGGGAATAGTTTTTTCAATATCTTTTTCAGAAGTATTTAATCAATGTTTTCCTGCTAATCTAGGGCACAATATTAATAATTTTGTTATGGTCTCCAAAAGGTTACACTTGGATCTTAAAAAGACCACTTCTTGTCTACAGTCCAAGATGGGTTTAGTCTCCCGAACAATTGGACCCCACTCTTTTCTATCCTGAGCTCTTCTTCTCCAGTTACTCTAATTTGTTTCAGGGCCTTTTCCAGGTCCTTTTGCTAGACTTTCCTAAAGCATCTTCTCTTTGTTTCATTTGGAAATGTTTCTCAAATAATCTTTTTTACCATTCTATTGTTTGCGCAAATTTCGACATATTAAAGCCAGCTAATACTTCTGCACTTGATAAATCGAACAATATATTTTTATATTTAGATTATCTCGTTCTATATTATTTCTTATGTGCTAGGTGCCTTGTTAACTAATTAATATCTTCCCCTCAAAGACCCAATCAGCCAGTTTGCTGTATTCAAGTGTCCATGTTCTCTACACACAATACATGCACCTTTACCAACAATGAGAAAAAAGATTGATGTATATATATAACTTAAGTATCGGCGAAAGCAGAATGTCAAAAAAGAGAAGAAGGAATAAGATCTGACACTCTTGTACTGCTGTAAAATACTGGCTTTATTGGGTTCAGTACATCTCTATGATGTCAATAATGATCTTATAGTCTCTTTAAAAATAAACTCTATAAAGGTTCTTTTTGTAAACACCATTAGCACCCTACCTTAAAAAAAATCACTGGAAAACGCAATATTTTCGCAAGGGAATCTGAACCATAAAATATGTATGAAATGATAGAATGACCCTCTTGAACTGCTGTAAAATAGTGGCTTTATTGGATTCAGTACATCTCCTTATATACATATATACATTCGACCAGCTGATCCCCTCAGTCAGCTGACATCAAAATAACAGCTGACTCAGACAGTAACTCCCTCCTACCAGTTTACAAACAATCCTCGTAAACTAATACTATATAATATAATAACATAGACAACAAAAACAATAAAGAACAACTATTTACAATTGAAAAAATTCCTACATACACTTCATTGTAAAAATTCACAAGCTCCCTTAAATAAACGCTAAATACATAATTTAAACCTAGTAATAGAATTTTTAAAAAATCATACAATAAATGAACAAGTTAGAGATAAAAATAAATTATTTACAAAAATCAAAAACATAGCATGAAAGAGACAATATTTACAAAAATCAATAACAATCTTAAAACAAAAAAACAATAAATTGACTAAGTAACTAATTTTTCTGTAATACAAACTAGTATGAGCACACATCAGCTTTATATTGTTATTGCCGGAAGTTTTTATTCTTCAATGTAACTGTCTATATTACTCCTCTTTTTGGGCTCTCTGATACTTTCTATTGTAATAATATTGAGTTATTATGTATCATAATGTATTATAAATATGTGTCAAGTAAGTGTGTATATATATATATATATACTTAATTGATACATAATTGGTCCAGTCAAGGAGAAAGGGTCTATTGACAGTCTGAGTACAGGTGACACATAGTACAATATTATTTTAA
Source organism: Halyomorpha halys (assembly GCF_000696795.3). Taxonomy (NCBI): domain Eukaryota; kingdom Metazoa; phylum Arthropoda; class Insecta; order Hemiptera; family Pentatomidae; genus Halyomorpha; species Halyomorpha halys. Next base: position 1,131,970 of record NW_027109179.1, read on the forward strand.
TTAGTTTCTGATCAGCAGAATTATTTTGTTTTTATTTTATTTTATTATGTATATATAAATTTCATTTTTTTTTATAAATCGGTATTTGAACTAAATAAGACTATTTAAATCAAGATAAGGCCAATTTTATATAAAATTCCTCTTAATTCTACATTAATATGACCAGATCGATAAAGAGAATATAAAATCGGCGATAGGACATTTAGTTATATAATTTTGGAGGAAAAGTTATTGAAAAGTTAACATGAAAGGCATATCCAGCTAGGCTGTTCACACGTACTCACACACTTGTTTCTTTGTTTTGTTTTTTAATTTATTGAATGTTTCTTAAAATCGAGAAAAAATAAATTCAGATCATCAGGTGATTCAAATTATCGACAGTCCATATGTACACATACATATGTAATAATTTTTTTTGTCAAGCTCTAGAGATTAAAAAGATTGCTTTATAATTTTTTTTCTTTTACACTATAGAAAACGTATTAAGTTTTTCTTTTTTTGTCTTTAGTACAATTATTTTTACAGTTTAGCAAACTTAGAGTGTCCTAAGAGAACTTTAACTCCCAGAACGACCAATTTCATGTTCGAATTCATAGAACTGCCCAGTTTGGAAACAAATTTAGTACCAAACTACATTTAAAAGTTGTTGACAATAGAGAATTTGTTCGACTACGATGCCTGGTTTGAGTTACATTCAAGTTTCTAAACATTTGTCCATCTAGTTTCTAAGGTTCTTCAAAAGGATGTTTTACCATGGATAAATAAACTGTTCCAAGAAGTTTCGATTCTTTTACTGACATATTCTAATTTTAGTCAAATATATTAAGCAAACAAACCGAAGTAGGAGTAGCAATTTGCTTTTCAAGATAGCTTAGTAGGCGACCTACACGACATTCCATGTAGTTCTGTTATTCTGATAATGAAACAAAAAGATGTCACAGAAATCCTGAAAAACATTCAACACATACATAACATTGTTTAAAAGGTCTAGTCCAAGAGAAGAAAAAAATCTGTTATTTTACCCCAATTACTATTCAAAATTTATTAGTCTAGCAAACATAGTTAGACGAAACAAAAATGGCGGCGGTTGCAAAACTAAAAAAAATATTTTTTCATTCGGAGCTCCATATCTTTAAAAATACCAACAAAGTAAATTTGCTAAAATATGAGGCCTAAAAAAGTCAGTTCTAGTAGTTATAAATCTATATATCAGAAGTCACTATACTTTTAGATACCTACTAGAAATCAATTTATTTTATCAAATATCATAAAAACTACTACTCTACGAAGATAATTGCCATAAACTAATTTGCAGTATATTCAACTATCTTTAATTTAATTGCTAATAGACATCTGTACGTCTAATGATTCTTGGGATATGGGTTCACCGGAATAAATGCACTAACTACTGATTTTTCGATTGCTGTTTCTTGGGAACTATTGAAAGTAAATAGCTCTATTAAAGCTTATGTTAATTAGTCTTTAAATGATGTTCTGTTAGGTGTTCTAGTGTTGTAGGTATTTTTTTTAAGATATGGGGCTCGAAATGAAAAATTAATGTTTTTTCTTTAACGTTCTGAAACAACCCCAATTTTCTGTTCCCCTAACTGTAGTTAGAAAACTCATCGAATCATTAAAATAATAAAAAAATTAGGTGAAATCACAGACTTTTTTTCCACTGGACTCATGTACTAATTGTCTGTTTTATTTTTAAGTCCTGATGAAGGCTTGAAATTTAGTTCAAAAGGGTGGCACAAATAAATAAGCATAAAAATACTGACTACATCCTCGACTATCTTCTCCCCATAAAAAGATATACATTTAAAGACTTTCGCTAAAATAACATGTCTGTGAAGAAATCATTCAACGACTGAATATTATTTTAATATCTTCGTAAACCCAGCGAAAACAGACTGCGTAGTGTTTGCACACCAAGCAAAAAGAGCAAAACTTCCATAAAAGCTCTAAGTGACAAACTGTAATGTCCCCATCCAATGCCATAATCTATTTGGGTATAAAACTGGATCGACATCTAAAGTTTTGTACCCATCTATATCATAAAACAAGAACAGGAAATCCTACCGCCTACACCATCTCCTAACCTCATCGGCCCTTTCCCTCCGGTTAAAACTTCATATCTACAAGAGCATACTCCGTTCAGCGCTCCTATTCGGTATTCCTTGTTCATCCACCTCAATGATGGTACACAGCGCCAACTTTCAAAATTCCATACTGCGGAAGATTGTACGGACTATAGCATGGAAGAAGAACCGCCGACTCTTCACAAATTATTGGATGTCCCTACGGTCCAGGACTTCATCAGGAGGAGGCATAAAATATTCCTGGACTCGTTGAAATATCAGCCAAACCCGCTATTCCAGACGTTGCAACCAGCGCCCACCAGTGCAGTGGGAACAGGCCACTTGGGCAATCTGTAATTATTGTAAATAGTCGTAGATTTAGACCTAGATTTTAAGATCATTAACTCCTACTAGTGGTATGCCCAATACTATTAAATATCACATAGATTAACTCAAAACTGTCAAATAAAATCAATACTCATTCACTACATTCATTTTTTAAAATGTAACAACGTTTCAGATAAAAACAAAACTCTACTACACTGACTCTGTTAAATACAAAACTTTATTTCAAATAGGGGCTTTGATAAAAATAGAAAAGTAACAAAAGCTACTAGTTATATCAATAACACAACTTTATCTGCGGATTTTTAAATAAATTTCGTACCTACAAGAAACGAATACATACATACAATACAACTGATTTTATGAACAACCTAAAACTCATAGATGAAATTGTTACAATATTCTTGTCAATTAAGCACTTCAGAGGTTGAAGAGGAGCTGGATAAGGGACCTCCTCGACTATCAATCAATTTTTTCATCAAGCCCGGAGTCGGTGGCGTTTTTTACTTTCTATTTTGTCGCTCACAATTCCCTGAATTATTGTTATTGCACATCCGTGAAGATCTCTCTCATAACGGAATCAAATTACAAAAAAAGAACTCTCATAACTTTAGCAGAAAAAAAGATGGAACTTATGGATGGAGTTATTTCACCCAGAAAATTTATTAAGCCACGTTGGTATAACGAGAAGTCTGATCCATCGGAATCTGATCTTGCAGGAGTTGAATAAATTGAATCTTATTCCCCGTTAATCATATCCCCCCGTATTGTATATTTCTTTCTTTTTTTTCTTTTGTTTGTAGTTTTATGTTTTAACCTTAGGATAACTGTTTTTAGAGTTCTACTACTGGGTAGTTTCTCTACATCCTGTATCAAATCATTATGTCATTATGATCAAATTTACTTGTTGTATTTTTTATACAGTTGTAAATATCAATAAATAAATAAAAAAAAAATAACCTTAGGATTAACTAATGCATCACAAACACTACAGGCACACATAACATCTATTGAAGAATGGTGTAAAAACTGGAGAATCAAATAAATCCTGACAAATCCCATCAGATCACCTTTACTCTCCGTCGTAAACCTCTGCCCTCCTGTCATACAGTATCCTTTCTAAATACACCACTAACGCCTGTTGAACAGATTCGATACTTAGGACTCCACTCAAGACTTACTTGGAATCCACACACAAGACTGAAACGACAAGAAACTGCTCGTAAATTCCGATTGCTACAACACTTACTTGACAAACGTAAAATCCTTGATGCTCCTTTTTACGTCACAAATAAACTCATTCACAAAGACCTTAACATCCCATTCGTTGCAGATTTGACCCAAAACAGATATGCGTCTTTTCATTCCAAACTCCTTAACCATCCTAACCCATTAATTCTTAATCTTTCATCCTTAACAATCCCTGATAATCCTCCGAGGCGTCTGAAATGAAGATGGCCACGGGACCTTCTAATTTAAATTAATGTTTGAAGTACCACCAATGGGTTCTTCCTTCCCAAGATTTTCAAGGGTATAGGAAACATACAACATATTTACCTATTGTATTATTTTGTACAGTTGTAAATTACATTAAATAAATAATGATAATAAAAAAAAAAAAAAAAACCTTAGAATTGAGATTTGAACCGTGCCTAATGTGAATACTATCTCTAAAACGATTCATTATCGGGGTTATACACAGAGCCCAATGTACTTTTTCTAGGAACGTACTTAACAATCAATTTCCACGTTGAAAGCATTAAGACCCACTTTTTACCGTCTCAATCAGCTGACATGCCTTTGTCAGTTTTGAAAACTCTCACTCTCTTAAAACCTGAAACCTCTAACTTTTATCAAACTTCCAGTAAGAGTTCAGGAATTAAATTTAGATTCATGACTTCTCTGTGAAATTAATTGAAAATATATCGTCTTTCAAAATCCATCGCCTCTGAGAGCCACAGAAGTGATCGTTACTACCATACCATATATATACATATGTGATACCGTCTGCACATTATTTTTTTAAAGTTTGCAAAAATATTTTCTCTATTCCTATAAATAAAATTTAAAAGCTCTCTTAAAACAGCAGTATTTTAATACGTTGGATCTCTCAATTCGGTCTACATAGGAAGACACTAGAAATAATTACACAATGATTTTTTTTTTTTGTTGATAAATGTTCATTATAGATAATAATGAAGCAAAACAACTTCCAACTGACTGCATGTTTACTGTTTTAATCTTAGTTTTTTATTGTAATGGTTTTATAATGTTATACAAAACGATTTGCCTTCATTAATGTCTGATATTTGGCCAAAGGAAACATCTTAGCGACTGGCTGATAAAAAAAAAAAGGTAGGATGGTAGTCAAAAGATTCGAGGATCGGGGGGGGGGGGTGCATGCGGCTCGAAGCAATCCATCAGGACGCATCTACTTGACAATGAATGGCATTATAATTGACAAGAGGTCACTTCGGTGGTAAAAACTAGATTGATGGAGAGAATCAATAAAGATGCGAAAGGTCTGCATGCAGCAAACTGGACAGAAGTAACCTAAGGCAGGCAGGCGTTGATTTTGGCCGTCCGTTCCTCAGGTGGTTAAGGCGTAGGGTTTGCAACCTGAGAAATCAGACGGCGCTGGTTCGAATTTGGGAGGTCAACCTTTTTTTCATTTCTGCGGCGTTCCTACGAAATGAAAACTTGGAGAGGCTGGTTAGGGCGGCCAAAGATCTATGAGGTCTGTCGAGCTAACTGAAAAAATATATATAACGATATATACACGCAGAATAGAAGAAGTCTCGATGAAAAATATAAATCCTTATTTAAACTAAAAAGAACTGATATTACCTAATTTAAGTTTATATGTATATCCTTGAATTGTCAAAGTAACTGCTCCATTTAGTTGATTCAAAATAACTAATCATCTATTGATTATCAGTAGTAATATGTATAAATATAAAACAATATAAGAGACGAATAATTTCAATTTGTATTCATTGTAATTGTAAAACGAATTTACGAAAATAACTAAATAATAATAAATTTAGAGTGTTTTTTTTAAGACTCAGTAAATTTATATTACATAAATATTTAAGTATTATGTAATTATATTTCAGTATATAGTGTTTAAAAGTTTTTGAAATGCATATTAATATAATTATGCTATCATATTATTTAATTTGTTTATCTTTACACGATCAGATGAAAAGCCTAGGTGTATAGGAAGTTATTTATCGATTCTTTAACCACAATAGACTTCACCTACCCAATTTTCAGTGTCGTCTTACATTATGCAAGTCAAGGCATGGGATACCTGAATTATGACAGCGTTCGGTTCGTAGAATTACTAACGAACTGGAACCAGAGTGTCTTCAAAGTGGTTTATTATTGTAAATATATCATGGAGGCATATCTTAAAAATAGAAAGAAGGTGGAAGAAGCAGATGATGAAATTGTAACTAACTTTCATCGACCACATTCAAAACAATCTGCTTTATATCATATTTCGTCTTTAGCACATGGATTCCTTACGTGTTCATTCGTATATAACAAGCAGTTACATAAATAAATAACATAAACACAGTCTCAATTTAATCTAAAATTAAAGAATACTCGCATTATTCCACACAAACGTTTTGGAACACTATTGCGTAAAAGCTTTGACGAAATAAACCTTGAACATTTCAAATACAGTCTATTATAAAATATAGTTAATATTTTGATTTTAAAAGGCAAACTAATCTTTAAAGCAACCTAACACGTTAGAACTAATGTGGTAGGACCGTTTGTAGATGAGACTGCAGCGGCCGGATTCGAACTGGTGCATAAAAGTTCGGCCTCGGGGTTCCACTTTTATATCTGTCTCCTTTTTTTAATTAGAATTTTATATTAGTGGTCCCACGAAATGAAAACTTTACTCCCATCATGGTTAGAATAGCTTGGTTACATCTTGATGATACCTCCACCCACCCATATCAACAGAAATATTGCTTTTATTATAAATACCTTCTTAATTTTATTACATTAATAATATAAAATATAGAATAAATAAAATCCATTAAACATGATTTTATTTTTTTTTATTGCATGAATTTATATTGAGAAAATGCCATATTTAGTTTTAAAAAAAAACCTAACAAATATGTTTTATAAGCTATGGGGGATTATCGGATCGTGCTAATTGAATTCAATTTTCGACCAGCGAGGATTTAAAGATAAACATCGATTTGTTGAGTCCCAATCAAACAACAAAAGATTATACCTTACAAGGCTTTTTAAAAGTTCTAATGAACCAGATGCCATCACCGTTTTGATCAATAAATGTTTTTATATATAATTTATTTATGATATCTTCAATTGCATTAAATACCAGTAAATTTGCAATTTGTTATAAAATGGCATGATACAAACATGTGGAGAATATACCTATTGATAGAAATCCAATAACATTTCTAGAGGAAAAGATCTCGAGCCCACCTTATTTTCAGACGGAGGATTATTAGATAATAAAGAAGAAGCCAGGTTGAAAGACAATGGAAGGATTGGCGTCTGGTTCTGCCTGATTCGGCAACATATAGAACACTGAGATCCTGATGAATGGCTTGATTTGTTACGAAGTATGGAGCATTAAGAATTTTAGAAAGAATTTTGGACTGTAAGTATTGGAAACGAGAGGAATTTGATAGTTTAGAGGAGGCCTTATTATAGTAATATATACCAGTCTTTTGTAAAGGATTGGAAGTTTTGACCGTTTGTCTAGTAAGAGCTGTAATAGTGCAGTTTACTGTCTTTTCAATCTTGTGTGAGGATTCCATGTCAGTCGTTGTCCATATCAATGATTTAGTTTCTGTATTTGACTTTATTCTTACATTAGTATAAGGGACGTGACAGCCGTGCGGGTTGGGGCGCAGGTCCCAGTTTGGAACATTGTGGGTTCGATTCCCACCTAGAGCAGTTTAACACTTATTTTCCGGCGGTCCCGAAGAATGAATCTTGACACTCCCTCCTTGGTCAGTACGTGGTGGCAACCCAGGTAGCGGTCAGGGGTTCACAAAAAGTGAAAAAACCTAGTGGTCCACTTGTCGGACTTTTCCCCCTCTCCAAATACCAGTACCCGTACCAGTACATTAGTATATATTTCAATTAGCAGCTACTACTACTCAGCTCAGAAGATTGGTTCTGGTGTTAATACCCTCCATTCTCCCATTGTGCACTACCGTGGTAGCATGCCAGTAGCTGTGGTGCTTGAAAGTGCATAGCCTAGCGCATTTTTATATTTCAACCCATTAATACAACTTCCAACACCTGAAAGCAGATTCACTTCTATAATTTTATTAATTAAACATTAAAAAAACTTTATGTACTCCTGATATCGTTCTTTACTTGAAAAGCGTTCAAAATATTCCAATCTGTTACCAACTAATCCACATGACTGTAATGAGGCCTACCTGGACATACGGGGTTGAGCTTTAGGACTCCACTAAACCATCGAATCCATTTCATACCCAATCCTTATAATCCAAACCCTTCGGAAAGTTTTAAATGCATCTTACTTTGTCAGAAATAATAGCACTCATAAAAAACATAATGTTCCATAAAATTTTTTTTGAGGTTAATAACTTCCAGTTGAATGAAATTTAGAGTAATGGCTGTGCTAAGGAGAAGTGAAAATGCACAAATAAGTTAAAGTAGAAAAGAGAGAACAGTGTAAAGTGTGACATGATTCCCTATATGAAATTATGAGGTTTAAAGTACAGTGGTCCCGAAAAGTTGTACCATGTTATGATAATTTAATACAAATTTCATTCCACTGGAAGTTATTAACCTCAAAAAAAATTTTATGAATTGACTCACCAGACTTCCTATAGAGATAATCCAGATAATGTTCCATTGTAGCCGATCTAGCCCGAACTAGATACCAATCCTTCCATTCTAAACTCCCTAATCACCCAAATTCACTATTTTCTAACCTTGCTTCCTCTTCGACTCCTGAAAATCCTCTAAGGCGCTTAAAAATGAGATGGACTGGAGACCTGTTAATGTGAAAAGCTTTTATACAGCAACTAATTGGTAGTTTCTCTGCACATCTGTATTGCCCATTATAATTGACTAGTATTACATTTATTATATTTATTTATTTGTAATAAAGTTGTACATTTTGAGAAATAAATAGAAATAGAACTTTATTTCTTTTTCAAGTGAAAAAAAAATTCTTACCACTTCTTATCTCTTTATTTTATTTTATTTTCTGGGCGTTTTGGACCACTTCCCACTATTTAGTCTATAAAAGAACTATTATATTACAAGAAGTTAGATCTTATCAACCTTTATTTTTTTTATTTAAATGTTTATAGGAATTTACAACTGTACATAATTATACATTTAGTAAAATTGATGTATGATTTAGTAAAGTTATTATGGAGTAGCGTTTAGATAAACTACCCATTGCACACTAATAATATTTCTGTATCAGAATCCCAACAACCCAAAATTCTTAATGCTTCTTACTTCGTCAACAATCAAGTCATCCATAAGGACATCAATGTTCCATATGTTGGCGATTTGGCCAGGACTAGGTACCAATCCTTCCATCATTAAATTCCCAACCACCCAAACCCACTTGCTTCTAACCTGGCTTCTCCTTCAGTACCCGATAATCCTCCTAGGCGTTTGAAAAGAAGATGACCTCGTGGTCTTCTCCTCTTGAAATGTTATTTGAGTTCTCTCAAAGATAGATTTTCCACATTTCTTTATTATGCTCTTGCATAACTAACATCCAATTTACTTGTATATTTTTTAATGCAGTTGTAAATATCA
>NW_027109179.1:1141278-1141688 GCF_000696795.3 Halyomorpha halys
ATGTATAATTATTACATACAAATATATATAAAAGATACAGTCAGCTGTTACTTCGATGTCAGCTGATCGAATGTATATAAAGAGATGTACCGAACACAATAAACCTAGTACTTTAGAACTGTCCAAGCGTATCACATCTTATTCCTTCTTCTCTTTTTTAACATTTTGCTTTCACCGATACTTAAGTTATACATACATACATATAAATTGTGGGAAATTACCTTTAGTATTCATTCTGTTATTTTCTAGACAACAATACAAGAAACATAGCACATTGTATAACTGTTCCGATAGTGTACGACAGACAGAGCCTAAAGACTAAACGAAAGGAATATGGTCCGGGTGCGGTCAAAAAAACTCAAATAGTAGAATATACTATTTTATAAAATAGTAAATAATAGTAGTATATA